>NC_080103.1:57032655-57277655 GCF_950005125.1 Chionomys nivalis | reverse complement strand
TCAACCTGTGGATTTTGAGCCATTTGGCAAAATTCTATATCCAAAAGATATTCACATTACAATTCATAACACTAGCAAAATTTCAGTTATTTTGTAGCAACAAAAATAATTTTATGGAGCCGGGCGATGGTGGCGCACGCCTTTAATCCCAGCACTTGGGAGGCAGAGGCAGGCGGATCTCTGTGAGTTCGAAACCAGCCTGGTCTACAGAGCTAGTTCCAGGACAGGCTCCAAAGCCACAGAGAAACCCTGTCTCGAAAAACCAAAATAAATAAATAAATAAATAAATAAATAAATAAATAAATAAATAAATAAATAAAATAATTTTATGGTTGGAGGGTCACCACAACATGAACTGTATTAAGTGTCACAGCATTTGGAAGGTTGAGAATAAGTCATCAAACTATATTTAAAGAGATAAATATATTATATGTGTGTTCTAGTGTGTATGTATACATATATATCCATGTGCATATATACATATAACGAACTTACAGATATAACGAGCACATATCAGATTATCCATACATTTTCTCCATATACATCCAAATGTATAAGTATATACAGATAGAAACATGCAAAATTATTTCTATGAGTTAATTACATTGTCACAGCTGTAAAATGAAAAATGATTATTAAATTCTTTTTGAGACACTTTAAACTTTTGTGGAGATGACAGGTGTGTTTTCTTCTTTGAGATAATGAGACAGCCGGGCGGTGGTGGCGCACGCCTTTAATCCCAGCACTTGGGAGGCAGAGGCAGGCGGATCTCTGGGAGTTCGAGGCCAGCCTGGTCTACAAGAGCTAGTTCCAGGACAGGCACCAAAGCTACAGAGAAACCCTGCCTCGAAAAAAAACAAACAAAAAAAGAGATAATGAGACAGTATGCATTGGTTTCTAAATAAACAGCCATTTCAGCCCTCTTTGAGGAAGTATGTATATGCCAATACATTAATTATTTTTTTATTTTAATTTATTGAAGGGTATCCTACCTTATTAAGATGTGGGGTTTTATTTTAAAATCATTTGTAAAAGTACATGGAAATTATTTAATATATATTGTTTATGTTATGTTATTAAAAGTTTATCATAATTTTGAAATTCTACAGTTTTATTTTCTTCCTTTCATTGAGAAATTAGTCAGAAGACAATTTTTATAGGTTCCATGAAGAATTAACTTTTATGTCTGGATTATTTTTATTAATTTCAGGTTTATTATACATGATCAAAGTATCATGTTTCCAATACTACATTTCGAAATTTAAATTTTTCTTTGGATTCTAACATATATCGTGTGAGAAAGGATTATTACTTGTGCCTAAGAAAGTGTATTATTTAATACTGAGCATGAAGTTAATGTATGTAAATCCATTTTAAAGGTCTGATTTGATTCCATACTTCATGTCCTGATCTGGATTCCAGTCATTTATCTTAAATATGGTAATCCATGTGCATCTTTCCATGAAAAATGTAAAATCTATTTTGTATAACTCAACATATATAACCTATTTTTATTTTTCTAGCAGGTGATTAAATTTTAATTTTCAGCCAGTTCATTTCTGCTTCTTGCTTTATACTTTATAACAGATGCACTCTCTGTAAAGAAGAGAACAGTGCTGTTGATATGCTGCATGGAAAGCTACCCTTTCCTGGAGACTGACTTTAGCATCCCATGGGAGGGGAAATCAGTACCTTTAAACAGGGATTCAATTCTAACTAAACACTGAACTTTGTTTATGCTGTATGTATAGTGCTCGTGCCTAGCCAGAGTGTTGGGCTGGAGTTCTGGCAGAAAGCTTGAGGTGTTTGGATTCTTGTTTTGCTCTCAGCTTCCATTTAAAATTGTGGAGCCTTGAAAGACTTCTAAGCCTTTGGGAAAGTTTTTCCTGGATTCTTTGGGTAATCTCTTTTTTGGGTTGACAAATACCTTACAAGAAACAATAAGAGAGTCAATTTCAGGGTTTTCGTTTTCTATTTTCCTCAGATTGATGATCCGTCCCATCTTGGGGAACATTAACAATAGTCATATGAATTCAAATAAATACAGTAAGCATTTTGCTTAGAAATTTTGTTGATGCTATTTGATAGTTAGAAAAATAAATTACCTTGTGTGAGGGTTTTAAAGGAAATGCCCCCAAAAGTATTGCACTGTTAGGAGGTGTGGCCTAGGAATAGGTGTGGTCTTGTTGGAGACAATGTGGAGGAAGGTTTTGTGGTTTTATATATGTTCAAGCCATGCCCAGTTCCTGTTGCCTGTGAAAAATGTAGAATTCTAGCTACCTCTCTAGCCCCATGTTTGCCTGCAAGCTGACACGCCCCTCCATGATGATACTGTACTGAACCTCTGACTTGTAGACTACCTAAATTAAATGTTTTCCCTTAGATGAATTGCCGTGGCCAGCTGGGTAGTGGTGGTTCATTCCTTTAATTCTAGCACTTAGGAGGCAGAGACAGGTGGATCTCAGTGAATTTGAGGCTAACCTGGTCAACAAAGCAAGTTCAAGGACAACCAGAACTGTTACACAGAGAAACCCTGTCTCAAAAATGAAAAAGATAAAGAAAAAAAAGTTGCCAAAGAGTTGTCATGGTCACGGTGTCTCTTCATAGCAACAAAAACCTTATCACAGGCCAGAGGTAATATCTTAATATCAGGAAATGGGGTGTTGCTGTGATAGGTCAGAGCATGTTTTTGTTTGGAGTAATATGGACTTTGGGACTTTTAGTTAGGAAAGCAGCAACTGATGGAAACAGAGGCAGAGACTGGACTGAACTCCCAAAGTCTAGTTGAAGAGTGGGAGGAATGAGAATATGAGCAAAGAGGTCAAGACCATGATGGGTTCACCCACTAAAACAGTCTACCTGAGCGAATGGGAGCTCACCAACTCCAGATGGACAGGAAAAGGACCAGAATAGGAACAAACTACTCCCTCTGAATGTGGGTAAAAGTTGTATGGCTGGGGCAGACTATGGGAACACTGGCAGCACCAGGATTTATCCCTACTGCTTATATTGGGTTTTGGGGAACCTATTCTCTTTGGATGGATACCTTGCTCTGCCTAGATATAGTACGGAGGGCCTTGGGCCTTCCCCAAAGCATTGTGCCTTACCATCTCTGAGGAGTGGATGGGGATTGTGAGGGGAGAGGTGGAGAGAATGGGAGGAAGGGAGTGACTGGTAAATGAGATTGTTATGTAAAATGAAAAAAGATAGTTTGTTTTCTTTTAAAAAATGTAAAAGAAAAGAAAATATTATAAAGAAAATTACTGAGAAGACATGTTTGAGTAATATTTTTCTAGGTTTTCTCTACATTCATACTGTGTGAACAAATTAAAGAATGTCATATGTAGCATAGATTATTAAATTTATTTTTCTAGACTATCTTTTATCTAACCTTAAAGATTCTTGCTTGTAATTGATAGATATTTTCTCAGTCCTTCATAACTGCAATCTTAGTCTCTGTACTATGGGGCTCAATAACTGTTGTATTTCAAATCATATCTTCATAAAATGAGTGTTATAACTAACTCCAGAATAATAAACATAAGCCATTGCTAATAAATAGGCAAGAAAAAGGACTTCAGTTGGACAACATTTATAGGTTAGAAGGTACAATAATTATGCAGGACTTCCTGCAGTTTATAATAGCCAAGGTAAAATTGCTATTATTTATAATTGCAAAGAGTGATTATACCCTGAGGATAAGTTCACTCTTAAGATAATGGGTGCAGTTATAATTCAATAGAAATGTTTATAGCCCTGAAAAATTGCCCATTTCTCAGTTCAAGTGTGAGAAAGAATTGGATGCTTAAGAAATCATTAATAATGATGGTATAAAATTAGACCAATTATAACAAAGAAAACATTTATCCAGACTCTGCTTACAATAACTATATTTTAGATGCTTCATTATAGTTTTATATAATACATAAAGGCTTAATATATTGCAGAGGAAACTTCATTATCAGCTAAGTGCCTATTATGCATATGGAAGGACCAATCCTCATAAAACCTGGCTTAAAATTTATCTACATTTATTTATGCTTGATAGAATTAATGTTTAAAAATGTACTCTTCAGTTCAATGCCAGAATCTCATTTCAAACTAGACACGGATGTGGCCAAAATACACACAATAAAAATCCAACGTGGAATCCTTTATATTTATGTACATTGTTCCACTTCCTGTGAGGTTCCATTCTTGATAAAACATCTTAGGGAAAGCAAGGATCAATTGTTGACTTCTCCTCCTTATAAAATACCAACAAAGACAAGTCTTCAATAGGCTGGAGAGCTCAGGTGGAAAGACTTTGCTTTGTAACTCCACATACCTGTAGGTGATCCTCAGAAACCCACACCTGTGTTAAAATTTACACCTGTAATGCCAGAGACGGGAAACTGAGACAGACAGATCCCTGGGACATGCTGTCTAACCCATCTCATCTTAGTGGTAATCATCAGCCCAGTGAGAGATCCTGTCTCCAAACACAAAGGCAGAATTCGTGAGGATGATGCAGAGGAGGTTGTCCTCTGACGACAAGAGCTGTGCAAAACCATCTGTCTAGACGTGTGTATCCCCCACATGAATGAAAATAAGCAAATGAAAGCTCTAACATGCTTGAAAATCGCCTAGTTGTTTGGTGATCTGTATTCTTTTGTTTTAGTTTGAGATTTATTCAACGGCCAAATTTTTTCTCCTAATGCCTGGTATTCCCCTAGACAAAGCATTTTACTTCTGACTCCTTGTTCATGTCATTGTATCAACATGTCTCTAAGAATTCTAGCATTTTGGAAGTTGCTTACAATGTACTTCCTGTTTACTTAGGTAATATTATATCCTTCTAGAGTCTTTGTTGGAGTTTAAGAATTTATAGTTATAGTTTTCTTTAGTTATGATAAAAGATATAGTAGATATAAATATTGTAACTATAATGACTGGTTGATGCCTGTTTTGTTTTATGTAATTTTACTCTGTTAAAGTAAAAACCTTCCGTTTTTATTTAAACAGAAAAGGGAGGTGATGTGGACTTTCTCTCTGTATATTATAAATATAATTGGTTGATCAAGGAACTGTTTTTGGGCCTATAGCAGAGCTATAAGGAAACAGAACTTGGCAGAGAAAACTAAACTGAATGAAAGGAGGCTGGGTCAGAGAGAAGCTATGGAGACGCCAGAGACAGACATGCTGAAACTTTGCTGATAGGCCATGACCATCAGTGATACACAGATACTAGAAATGGGTTAAATTAAGATGTAAGAGTTAGCCAATAACGAATGCTAATAACTAATCTAGAGCTAATGGAACAACCAGTGATTTAAACAATAGTTTCTGTGTAATTATTTTGGGCCCGAGGAGCCGGGAACCAACAAGCAGTCTCCCAACAACAAATCTTAGTATGTTAGCTACCACAGTACAACCTTGATCTCCATTGCATTGTGGAAATTGTCCCTTTGATATCAATCACTGGCTTGGAATTACAGGTGAAGTAATGGAAATCAGGCTATTTTGACCTTAGGAATGCCTATGCTATGGTAGTAGATTGATTCAGGCAGATTTTGTGACGGATCTGACACTGTTCAGCTCATGACTTTTAGCAAATTACTTACATTTTCCAAGATTCATTTTTCTACACCTGAAAAAGTGAAATTTTTAGCGGGGTATGAGGGTGCAAACCTTTTCTCATAGCCTTCAGGAAGCAGAAGCAGGCATATCTTCTGTGAGTTCTAGGACATCCTGGTCTACATATCAAATTTTAGGTCAGCCAGGGTTACATAGGGAGACTCTGTCTAAAAATAAAATATTAATAGCTCAGATTTGTTTGGAAGAGTAAATAAAAATCATATTAATACTTATTAGTGCTTCAAAATGGCAATATATCAATGTTGAGATAGTGTTTCAATTTTTACAGGGAGGAATGTAGACAGTAGAAAGGATAGGAGGTGATACAGGGATTCTGTGTAAAGCACTGATGGTGACATTGGCTGGAGGAAGTTTAACAAACATCAAATGTAATGCTGTAAAGTAGAGAAGGAGGAGAGATTAGAGCAGGGTCATTTGGGGCTAATACGGATGTTAGTAAAGGTAAGCATCCTGAGACATCTACAGGCACACAGGGTGTTGGGGGACTCACCATCATTCAGTATGCTGCAAATTTCGATTTAAGAAAGAAGTGGTTGAAATGAGAATTGCAAAATGTATGCCAACTACATGATTTTCTTCTGTTAGCCTTGTTAAGTAGATACTCAACTAATTATATGTATTTCCTGAGATATTGTACACATTTAATTATTTCACTAGATTGTACAATGAAGAATTAATATAATTTCTATGCTCCATGTATTCATTTTCCTTTTTGTGCAAAAATATGTCAACTATACTAAATGGACAGCTACAAAAAGGCAACTATCATGTAATCTACTCTGCATGTATATGAATATTTTGTTTATAAATTTATATCACTAGGTTAAGAAACATATTCTTTAATTTTATAAGCAAAGAAGTTGCATAGCAAATAATTTAAATAAATTTTACTAAGCAATTTTACTTGTAGAAGTTATATTTAATTTTTAAATTACTTGTTTTATTCTTTAATATCATTATATAACATTATTATATCATTTCCCCTTCCCCTTTCATCCTCAAAACTCTTCCATATACCACTCCCTGTTCTCTTTCAGATTCATAGTCTCTTTTCCAATTTATTGTTACATACAAATAAGTGCAACCTGCTCAGTTTGATTAGTGCTGATCATGTGTATGTTTCCAGGGCTGATCATCTGGTACTGGCAAACCTCATGGCTTGCTCTTCCCTTGTGAAAATTAACTCTCCAAACCCACAAAGTCTTTTTTTATATGCCAGCACAATTTTTAACTACATCCTAAAAACTTGTCCTTACACCCATAGGTCATTACAGTCATCAAAGTTGATCAAAAGACTGGTTTTTGCAAGAGAAAGTTTCAGGAAAACACAACCAATCAAAATGCAGATAGTGAACACTGATGAGGAGGGGGTAAACATTCGAGAGAAACAGGGAGCTTGTGTGAATTTGTGTCTCCTCAAAAGCCAGAAATTCCCTCCACAAATTCTCAGCAGCAGGACTGCCTGAACCCAGGTGAACAAGGACAGCAACAGTATATAGTGCTCTTTTTGTTACCCACTTCAAGATTCTAGGTGAAATATACTGACCTCTTTTATTTTATTTTATTTTACTTTATTTTATTCTTCTACTTATAATCCTTAAGCATCGTAAATCAGATTAACAGGTACTAAAGACTGTATGTATAATCTGAAATGTACTTCCCTCATCACCTGCCTGCAGTTGTGCATTCTGAGGAGAGAGTCACCATTTGTAGACATTGTTTCATGTTAATTTTATCTCCTATGGCTCTGTTAAATATTAGAAACTGTCAACCACTTCTGGTGAATTAGCTTTTCCTGGGGAAAAAATGTTGGGGAATATTATTTTGAGGTGTGTGGTTTTTATTGATGCTGCAATTGTTTGAATCTGTGATGCTGTGATTCTTTTTTGTCTAAAATACCTGATAGTCTGAAAAGGGGCTGAACAGTCGATAGGAAGCAGGACCCAGGAGATGTAGGACTGGCAGGTAGAGAGTATAACAAGAAGGAGAACAAGGAAGAAGAGGAGCAAGAGACCAAGAAGAGGAGGACATCAAGGACCAGCCACCCAGCTACACAGCAAGCCTTGGAGAAAGAAATAAAGAAAGGTATACAGAAATAGAGAATGATCAAAGGCAAAGGGTAGTAGGAATAAATTAAGAAAAGCTGGTAAGAAACATGCCATACTAAGGCTAGGCATTCATAACTAAGAATAAGCTTTCTGTATGTGATTTATTTGGAAGCTGGATGGTGGGCCGTTCACAGAACCAAAAGAGTCTAAAGTATGCTTTTTGTAAGATTGCTATTTTTACTATGTTATTTCTACTTACCCACGAGCGTGGTATATCTTTCCACTTTCTGGTGTCTTTTTAAATTTCTTTCTTCAAAGGCTTAAAGTTCCTGTCATATAGGTCTTCCACTAGTTTGGTTAGAGTTTCTCCAAGATGTTTTATGTTATTTTTGACTATTGTGAAGGGTGATGTTTCTCTGATTTCTTTCTCAGTCCGTTTATCATCTGTATAAAGGAGGGCTACTGATTTTTTAAAATTAAACTTGTATCATGCTACATTGCTAAAGGTGTTTATGTGTTTTAAGGAGTTCCTTGGTGGAATTTTTGGAGTCACTTATGTAAACTATCATATCATCAGCAAATAGTGAGAGTTTGACTTTTTCTTTTCCAATTTGTATCCCCTTGATCTCCTTTTGTTGTCTTATGCTCTGGCTAAAACCTCAAGTACTTACATCTTAATTTAACCCATTTCTATTAATCTGTGTATCACCACAAGACAGTGGCTTACTAACAAAATTTTGGAGTCTGCCTCTGGAGGCGCTAAGTGACTTCTCTCTGACTCCACCCTTTTTTCTCCCAGCATTCAGCCTAGCTTTCCATGCCTAAGTACATTCTGTCCTGCAATAGGTCCAAAGCAGTTCTTTATTCATTAATAGTAATCACAGCTTACAGAGGAAAATACCACATCATTTGTCAATATTAAATCAGAGATCCTCTTTATCATGTACTTTTTTTTTTTTATCTTTTAGCTGACTTTTCAACTTTTTTTTCTTTTTTTTTGGTTTTCTCTTGAATTCCTCAGCCTCTTGCGTTCAAGGATATTGTTTCAATGGGGCAGCATAGGGTTTTCTGTCACACTATTCTCTTTGCAAAACTTAACATTCAATTTTAATTTACTTAAATTCTATAACTGTATGCAGCATGAGTATTATTACAAATACTATTTATTTACTTATTTGTTTATTATTTATTTATTTATTTGGCTTTTTGAGACAGGGTTTCTCCATAGAAACCTTGGAGTCTTTCCTGGAACTATCTCTTGTATAACAGGCTGACCTCAACTCACAGAGATCCACCTGCCTCTGCCTCCCGAGTACTGGGATTAAAAGCATGTGCCATCAAACCCAACTTCTTTCTCTCCCCTTTTAAAAAATGACTTCATCCTTTTTCTTTTCTCTCCCAAGCCTACAAATATTTCTAAACACACTGTAAACCATTTAGATGTGTTTTTTTTTGTCTTTCTCTATCTTTACTATATATCTATTTTTCTGACCATATGAGTCTTTAATTTGTGAAACAATATGACTAGGATTAAAGCTGTGGCTTTGACAGCTAGATCCACCCATTCCTTAGCTTTCTGAGAGTGTAGCTTCATGGGAAAGGCACAGGCAGGAGCCATGTTTATTGCCACAACCCTATGGAGTTTCAAGGTCCTGCCGTCACCAAGAAGCATGCTGTCAGCTATTTAAAAACACTATTTAAATGTTTGCTGGAAGGTAAATAGCTGCAAGATTTCTGCAGCTAAAGCTGAGTCAGGAAGCCTCTCTTAAATGAGATGTGCTTGCCTCTAGCAAACAGAGTTCACCTGAGAAAATGCTGCTACCACAAAGCCATGATTAACGCTGTTCTTTTGTGTCTAGTATTACTTCCCAAGCTATGAGGGATGAGGGAAGGATATGGAGGAACTTAGAGTTTAGCAGAATTAGGGTGCATAATATGAAAATTTCCAAGATTCAATAAAGAAATTAGGCTAAATTAAAAATTTAGAAAATAATCCAATGTTCAAAATACATGTTTAGTTCAGGGAAATCGTATTATGAATCAGGAGTAATGAATACAAAACCAAAAGAAAATGTTGTTATCCATAGGAGCAGGACATTCTCATTTATTAAGACAAAACAAAACAAACCTTAGCTGTAGAAGGATGACACCCATGGACAGAGAAAGGAGCAAGACTACAAGAAAGTGAGGGAAGCTGGGGACAGAAAACAGGCCTTCTCCAGGGAAGTGCATACCAATGGTTCTCCAGGGTCAAATAATCAGCCTTGAAAACATACATACAGTTAGCATTATATGAACATACTAGGGTAATTTTGCAAATATAAATGTATATATAAATAAATGTAAACATACAAAAACAGTAAAAGAAAAGACCATGAGTTAAAAGGATGGTGTGGAGTGGTGTCTGGAAGTAGTTGAATCTCAAAAATAAAATAGAATAACTAAATACCAGAAATCTGTTCATTCAAATCCTATATATCACCAAGCAAAACACCTGTTTCTTCTTAATAACACTGTAAACCTCAACAAAGGAAGACAGATTATGTTAGATAATTATTAGATTTTTTTTAAATCTGGAAAATTACAGAAATAATAAAAAACAGACTTTATAAAGTAAGCAAGAAAATCAGAATTTCAGAATAAAATATAAAAAAACTAATATATTAACTTCAGTTAGAATTTAGTTAAAAATTACAGACAAGAGGCACACTTAGTGTTTGCTGTGAAACACATACAATGATTTGACTACTATTATCAGTTAGTCAAATTACTAAAGATAATAGGTGAATTTCCATTTTATTCGTTTGACTCATTCACTCATAAAGTAATTTCCTACATTCAAACTAAATTTAGCCACAGTTTTCACAAGTACATTTTCTACGTCATTTTCATTGTTGCTTTTAAAATGGGTCAAAAATGGTGATACTTCAAAGTTATGAACATGAACATAAGATAAGTTTTTATGCAAAAATTGAACGATTATTTCACAGCTTCAGTGGATCTGTGAAATGTGCCATCTGCTCCGTCTGCAGTCCATGCTGAAATGCATCTATAAGAATTCTGAACATATAATATATATTAATCTTCTCCTGTTTGCCTGAGGAAAGAGAGGGAGAAATCACCTGAACTATAATGCAATGAAAGGATTCATATAAGAATTTCTCACAAAGTGTGCATACATGCCAGATGACTTTTCCAAAGTCCACTGGGAAAACATCATGTGCGTACAGTGAAGATCCTGTATCCGAAAAACTAGATCTAAATGTGTTCTTGGCCTGTAAAGATACGAATGTTCTCTTCAGGATAAAGTGTTGTCAGTGTTCAAGCTGGAGCTAGACACTTAAATTTTTTACATTCCCATAGGTAAATACCAGATTCACTTCACTTGAAAACTCCAGCTTCAAGTTTTTATAAAATATTCTATATTTTATCTCATTAAGTGTTTATATAGAAGAAGCAGTTCACTCTTAAACTAGATTGACACCTTTTCAAGCAGATTTTTTGAAAGAACACTCCTCCATTGCTGGTGGGAGTGCAAATTGGTACATCCACTTTTGATATCAGTATGGCAATTTCTCAGAAAATTTGGAAACAACGTACCTCATGATCCAGCAATATGACTTTTGGTATATATCCAAAGGACGCTTAATCATAGTGCAAGGACATGTGCTCAACTATGTTCATAGCAGCATTATTTGTCATATCTGGAACCTGAAAACAACCTAAATGCCACTTGACCAAAAGTGGTACATTTACACAGTGGAGTACTACACAGGAAAAAAAGGCATCTTGAAATTTGTGGGTAAATGGATGGTTCTAGAAAACATCATGTTGAGTGAGATAACCCACACTAGAAAGATAAGTATAATATGTACTCACTCATAAGTGGCTTTTAGACATAAACAAAAAAAAAAAAACAGCCTACAATTCACAACCCCAGAGAACCTAAAAACGAGGACCCTAAGAGAGACATACCTGGCTCTAATCTACATGGGAAGTAAAAAGACAAGATCTCCTGATCTTGTGATTAAAGCACGAGGATCATGGGAGAAGGTAGAATGGTAGGATTGAGGAAGGGAGGGAAGCAGAGAAAAATATATTGTTAAATAAAAACAATTTAAAAGAAACAAATGAACGAACAAAATAATAAGAAGAAAATAATGTCTTTCAGCTGACACAATAAATTACTCATTCATTCCTACACTAAATACTAATTTATCTAACATGAGAGAGCTACTCTGAAACATAGGGCAAAGATTTAATTATAGAAAAACTTCCTAGCCGGGCGATGGTGGCACACGCCTTTAATCCCAGCACTCGGGAGGCAGAGGCAAGCGGATCTCTGTGAGTTCGAGACCAGCCTGGTCTACAGAGCTAGTTCCAGGACAGGCTCCAAAGCCACAGAGAAACCCCGTCTCAAAAAACCAAAAAAAAAAAAAAAAAAAAAAAAAAAAAAAAAAAAGAAAGAAAAAGAAAAAATTCCTTTTCACTAAATTTAAATTATTCCATATTGAGGGAAAAGAAAAAAATTATTATTAAATACCATCTATGCCAAAGACTTGACTCAAACTGTGAGCCAACCAAAATAGAGATTGAAAACAATGGGTCAGAAAGTACAACTTTATTAGATTTTTTAGAGTATATTCTTTCATCTGTCTGTCTGTCTGTCTGTCTGTCTGTCTCTGATCTATCTACTTATTTAAGACAAGGTGCCACTGTGTAGCGTGAGCTACCTAGCTTTTAACTTATAGGACCCTGCTTCAGCTGTGCCAGTGCTCAGAGGTCAGGGTGACAACTCCCATGCCTTACCTGGATAGTGCTAGTAAATTTTTATTCTTATAGGGAAAAATGGAGCTTGGAAGAACATAATTCTGTTCTAGAAGTATGTCCATCTAGTTTGTCCATTAGAGCTAGCTACTAACGAGCCTGAACAGTCGGCCAAGCATTTATAAGTACTAGTAAGCCTCTGAGTGGTTATTTGGGAACTGGTGGGTGGGGTAGAAACTTTTGATTACAGCATACCTAGAGAATGCAGAGGTGTGTTCCATCACAGTTGTTAGGGAACTTTTTAAACATAGGAGGCATCATCCTGTGAAGTTAGAGGATATGTGTTCTACAAAGGTCATGGCAAGCTAAAGCTGCCTGTAGTCTCAAAGGAGCTTTGTTGAAAACATGAATAGATGAATATTAGAACAAAGTCACAACTTTATGGATGACAACGCTGCATTCCATGATGAGGAATGTGTAAATGAGTCCTGGTAGGAGAACACCACCAAAGTGACGGGAGACAGCTGCACACAGGAGGTGAAAGTGGCCTCTGTATGTGCAGAGAAATGATCAAAGGTTTGTTTTCTCTTTCAATGACATATATGACTTTATCCTCAAAATTAATAGTAATTAGGGAACACAAGAAAGGTTAAAGAAAATATATCTGATTTGAGTGGAATGTTTATTAAATTAAAAATTTGTTAAATGATTCTATGAGGATATTCTGATTTTCACATCATAGTTAATGACAATGAACCACAACTTCAAATGCTCATTTTACAATTTTATTCATGTTTCACTATTTGCATATCCTCCTTAATTTGATTTTAAATTGAAAAATGGGCACTGGAAAGATGATAAATTTGTATAATTGAATATTATTCAACTGTTAAGAAAACAAAATTACAATTGGAAAATTTTAGGTAAATGGATATAGCTGGAAACAGTCATCCTGAGTGAGGTAACTCAGGCCTAGAAAGACAAGCATTGCATATGTTTCCCTCTATGTAGATATTAACTTTTATGCTTTAGGTACATTGTCTTATTAAAAATACTGACAGAGGTGTGTTAGCCAATAAGAGACCATGGGGAAGTGAGGATTTACCAAGGAAGGGGTTATAGAATAAAGTGTTAAAAGAGGATAATGGGAAATCAGAACAGTAGTATGTAATTGAGAAGAGGACAGAAAAGCAGGAAAAGGAAAGAATTTTATGAGGGACAACTAACACTAAAGTCCTTTGAAAAGCTATGGAATCCTACTACATTAGATGCTCCCTAAAGAACATACATTTTAAAAAGGAGTTTAAATTGAGCCATGTTGGATTTCAATGTTTTGAGTTGTTGACCAAAGAGGTTCTGTAGATTTCCCCACATCCTACAGAATATTGAAAATGTACTGAGTAACCTATAAAAAACGTGACCGGTAAGGACTTTTTGCTGAAGACACCAAATACTTACAGCGTAGGACATGGGTAAATCTAGCTTTCACTCAAATGGAAGCCTTATCTTTACTGACTAGCATTCAGAGTGCTGCCAGATGTTATCCATGCTAAAGAAGCAGAAACAGAATCGTCATTCTCACTCATCTAATAACCGTGAAAGCTGTGCTCATGAGACACATCTGCTGGTACAATAGGGACATTAATGTGATGGGAGTAACCAACCACTTATTGTACTGGATTTCAGGCCGACTCTTTGAGATGAAACCCATTCCTGATATTGTTAACAAGAACTAGAATCTTCAATTAGATATTTCTGGGGTTCAGGAAAAAGAACATTATTATTCTACTAAATGAGTATAGCATTGACGCAATATATAATGAAATAATGCTATACCCAAAGGAAAGCCCTCATCTGAGAAGCTTCTATTTGCAGTACCAGGTGAAATTATTGAAAATGTGCAGTGATTCAGTGAGAGACTTTGAAGTGCTCAGCCCTAAATGGAATGTCTTTATCCCATCTCTACTGTCACAGCTCAGGGATCTATGTAGAAGCGAAAAAGTGGAAAGATTTGAAGAGCCAGAGATGATTGATGGCATGAAGAAATCAGCATTTTCCAAACAAAACAGAGCCACGGCAGATTCACATATGAACTCAATGAGATTGTGACAACACACACAAGTTCTGCAGAAGAACCAAGCTAGACAATATTCCCACATGAAGGGGGGAATGAACACAAACTATCACCCCATCAAAGAAATGGCTTTGTGAATAGACAGCTGCTGGAAGAGGAAAAGCCAGTCTTCCTCAAAGAGAGGTACACTGGTTAAACCAGCATTACTCAGACTCCAAGCTCAGGAAAAAACAGCACACGTGATAACATGGGCTTTTAATGACTTCTTTACTTTGTCTGCTTTTTTTCTTTTGATGTAGAAGTGAGAGAAATAGAGGAACAGTAAAAAAATATTTTTAAAATGTACAGAATGAATTTTTCAAAGAGTAAATTCTAAACACACCTAAATGAAAAAGAAAGAAAAAAAGAAAAGAATTCAATAAAATCACATCCATAGCACAAATTCTGATTGCTCTTAATAATAAAACCTCAGAGTTAGTTATCTTGGGGTGAAAGCTGAAAGACAAGGGAAGCAGAGTAGCCAGCTACTAGAGTTCTTATGGCTACCAAGGCTCAAACAAAAGGGGCGGTCCTCCCCTCACACTGCATCCTCAGACTGCATCTCCAGACCGCATCTGAGCTCTTGCTGGCTTCCTCCTTACATTCCTGTCTCCACTCAGCCATATGACTTTCCATCTCCACCTCCCTGGTGCTGGGACTAAAGGTGTGAGACACCACCACTTGGCTGTTTCTCTTTGAGATTGGATCAATCTAGTGTAGGCAAAGCCTGGAACTCACAGAGATCTACCTACCTCTGTCTCCTGAGTGCTGGGATTAAAGGTGTGCGTCACCACTGCCTGGTCTCTATGGCTAACTAGTGGTTTAGTTCAGTACTTTGATCTTCACTCAAGCTTTGTTTGTTAGATTACAAACAAAACATCACTACACACATCAATTTGGGAAGACTGTAATGCTCCTGAAAACAATTGCATTACACATTTCAATTCGTTATATGTTAACAACAGGTTCTGCACTCTATAATATGCATTTTGAGCATAGATTCTTTTTCTCAAACGTTAAATTTACCTCTCACTGGGGTTTATTATTTGATGATTTGGCTTAAATTAACTAAGCATCATTATACGTATTTTGAGTAAAACTGGTGATTACAAATACATTTAGGAGTTGTTTGATCAATGTTATGTTTAACACAATTTTTAATGTTCAGCTCTCTCTGGAGACAGCAACTAGAATATCTGAAATTAGCTGATTATAACATAATGGCAAAGTAGCAAGATATTAACATCTTTATTTGTTCTGAGACAGAATATTTTTTATAAGCCCCAATTTGTTGCATTATTTTAAGCTAAATTTCTTAACTACAAATGAAAGTAACACCAAAATGAAGTGAGAAATATGCAGAATATTTCCTTGATTATATTTAGAAATGCATATGGTTCTGTGTGAGGATGATAGTGCAGTGAGCTTGGTTGGATTGACACTGTGGGTCAGTCCGTGATTGTGAATGTCTCTGGTCACTGTTGTTGAGCTAAAGTGTTAAGTGTCTCCATGGTTCTCATTCTGCCTGGTACAGAATTATGCAGCTGGGATTCCCACTACTGATAATATTTAGGGGAATTTCAAGGACACTTTATACATTTTAACAGACAACAGGAGACAAGAACCTTTGACAAAGTATCACACTATTTTGGATGTATTTGTTGTTCCAATCATAGATAAGACAAGCTAAATATGAGGTTAACATATCTAGAAGCATGTACAGGTTGTCATCTTTCTCTCCATGCTATAAATAACATTATGGTTTTATATACATTCTGGATTTTGTTAACACTAAATGAAAATCATAGGAGCAATACTATTTTGTGCTAAGAATTCTCAGTTCTTAAGATCTGTTTATATACATGGCTATTCAGGCAAATTTCACATTTTCCTTTAGTGTAAAATCGTTTTGCTATTGATTTGATAAGTATATATTTATAGTCAGTCCTGTCAGTTTTGTGTGAGACATGATATCTTAGAGATATACTAGTCAAATTACATACATTATAGGTTTCTAAAATCTACTCAACTGTACTCAAGAAGAACAATCTAGAAAACAATATTCCAAATGAAAACAAGCAAAAACAACTACATTTGAGATATATCTATATCTATATATCTGCATTGATATTCAGAAGTTTATTATTTGAGTTGTATTCAAATCAACATATATGAAAACAATTTTTCATGAAAAATGTTAAAAACAAGTTGAATGACTTTCTAAACTCACACTAAAAATGTGACAAAAGATGGGTGAGCTCATCACTCTTGACACAGTTCAAACTCTGGTTAGAAAACTTTTCTGTAAACCACACTGTGAGGTTGCTTTGAATGCACATGTGCACCCTGAACCCAAGTTCCAATCCTGGACATTGACAAGTGCACCCCAGACCTGGGAAGCCTCACCCCTTAAGTTGTCACCACTTGGATAAAAAAGTCATCGGCTAGGATAACATTCAATGGAAATGTGGAAGAATTTTCTGTATCTTTGAACTTGGATTTAAAAATCTACTAAAAGATCTCATATTTTATTTGAACAAAAAGACACTGCCAAAAATAATAGCCAAGTCTGAATATAATTGAAACAAGGTATTATTTTCTTTGAGTGTATTGAATTATGTCATTATATTTCTTTTATTGAATATAAAAGAGAATGATTGAGGAATAATATATAAATTCCTGCGATCAGAGAGAAAATGTCAAAATGTCATAGATATGGAGAAGGTAATGACAGAGGGTGGAAAATGGATCAAATCTCAGCCTTGCTGCTTTACTTAGCTTGAGATTCTGGAAGTTTTTATTGAACACGAATCTGCCTCTCATGGTTTTGAAAGCACTTGACATTTCCTGTGACTTGAAGCCATCAACACTTCAGAAGAATTATTCCTCAAAGAAATTGCCTGTATATTTCTTCCATATAAAATAACAAGGATTTCTGATGATCACACATTATTACATAAATGTGGTATTTGTAACATATAAAAACAATTTCTATGATTAACAGTATGGAAATAGAATAGAAAGTATAAAAAATAATGTTCAAAGCCACATTACAGTTTTAAGATTTCTAAATATATTATTATTCTAGCAAAGAAAAACATTCGATCATTGAACTCCAAGATACCAAATGTATTATACATTATGCCAGATGTTAAAGTTTCATTGAAATATTGTATCATGAGCATTGTATCATGGCTCATTTACCTTGGGGAACAATTTGGTGATAGCACATCTAATTTCTAGTAGTAATTTATGATACTAAGCTAAAAACTAAAACTAAAAAAATAATAATGAAAACATAACACTTCTTATATTTTTACCAAATATCTTTTTTATGGAACTGATTCTGTAATGTATGTCAGTCAAAGCCTTTTTATGTGTAGGATTTGTAAGACTGACTTTTGTAGTGTTGTTTTTGATAAAATTATAAACATTTTAAAATTATGGAATGTTTCAATATTTTAACAAAGTTGTAACTTTCCCTCACTTTACTGAGTTGTAAAAATTATAATGAAACAGCATAATTACGCTCAATTTAAGTATTTTATTGGTACTGGGTGGTGGTATGCACATGTCATTAATGGCAGCACTAAAGAGGCAGAGGCAGGCATCTCTCAATGAGTTTGAGGTCAGCCTGCTCTACAAAGTGAATTCCAAGACTATCAAAGCTACAAAGAAAAACCATGTCTCAAAAAAGCAATAAATAAATAAATAAATTTATTGATAAGCAAACAAATAAATAAATAAACAGATAAAATTATTGGTATAAGAACTATACCCATATAAGCTTATTTTTCAATCCAGGCATTGAAAGAAAGAGTTTGACCTGTGTAACTAAAATACAGTACTAAAAAGCTAGATGCTTGTCTGCTGTGTATTTACACTCCTTCAGTAAGTTGTCAATTAGCCAAAACATAGTTTCTGCACATCTGACTTACTGATCAGACCACATTCTGTCTTATTGAAATAAATAAAGTGAAATTTTGATGCTCAAAGCATTATCTAAGCACAGATTTAAAAAGAAGTTGCTATGAAACTATGTAAATTATAATAAAGACAGGCTGGTCTGGAGATAAAGTTTATAATCGAGTGATTGACCACTTCCACAAAACTAACGCAGTTTCTATTTTTTGGGATAGCTCTCCTTAAATTAAAATTTTCAATTTGAGAAAATAATAGGTTAAATGTTATGAAGAGACATAGAATGACCGCATTTCATTGAGGTTTTATGGCATGAAAATTTTTCACCTGGGAAATTTATAACTCTGTGAGTTGAGATCTGTTATGGCAGCTTTTCCATAGCTTGTGAAAAATAGTGGAGTGACATTTTCGTGTTCTGACCTCAGCAACACAGACACTGATGATTAAGGTCTAAACTGGAATGCAAACCCAAGCAAAAGATACAGAATTCATGTAGTAATCAATAAACAAGCAAAGTATCACTGACCTTTCTATAGAAAGATGTGTCACAGTTAGGAGAACCAGACCTGTTCTGCATAAGTTAAAGGTAGAAGCTCCTTGGTCAGAATTGGTAAAGGCATCTGTCATAGAACCTCTCAGAGAGAGAGACTTAATCAATTAACACACCTGTATGGAGCACCCGCTATTTACCAGGTGCTGTTTAGATTCCCAGGACACATTAAAAAGCACAAACATATATGTTCTCTTCCTTACCCATAATCTTTTCTTACAGGATGTTTGTGTTTCTATTATAAATAAAAGAAAATGATTAAAATGATTAACGTTGTCTTTACTTTCTACTATGAAAACTTAAAATATGTGAAGTTTGCAGCTGAAAGAAGATATTACAGGTTAGCATAGAATATCTCTTAGTTTCTATCATGGATATATTCCAATAGTCCTACTCAGGATTGGAGTAAGCACTCAGTAATGTGAACTCTGTTGCCACATCTGTAATTTCACTCAAATAAAATATATATTAATGAGTTGAAACTTTAAGTACCCAGATGTTATCCCACAAATGCTGGCCCTGAATCTATCTAAAACCATTGTTCATTGGTAACCACCAACTAATCAGTCATTGGGTCATTGATGCATTTTCATGTATATGACTTAACTCAATTCTTCACATCCCTGTGTCATTACCCTAAGTAAACTCAGCTGTCCATTCTCAAATAAAATGTATCTACTCTGAGTAAACTGGGCAAGATGCTGTTTGAAATTGTTCCTGTGCTTACAAATGTAAGTAGGCATAATCAAATTGTGAAAACTGGCCATTGGAGTTCTGTTCAGACAATGACCTGGAGATGTACATAAAACTATACTTAGTAGACATATTTTATCATTGTTATTTTCTGCTGTACTTTAAAAATTAGAGACTTAAATAAATGAGTTCTGTGTTTTTCCTTCAGGCCACAAGCCATGTAAACTAAAGCGTCCTTCAAGAGTGATGCTTATCACTACACACCCATAAAAATAGCTCTTACTCTACAAAGCTCCAAGGTGAAGATTAACTGCTTTTTAAATTATACTTTTTGTTTATTCTTTGGAAATTTCACACATGTGTGAAATGTATTCTAATGGCATCCACCCCACTCCCTCTTTCTAGCTCTCAAGGTCCCCATAGCCCAGCTCACTCACAACTTCATGTCTTCTATTTTTTAACTTGTTTATTTATTGACTTGCTGAGTTTTATTAACATTGTACATTGGCATGTTAACAGGAAATTTTCTAATGGTGTGATAAAGGGAGAAAAGTTATTTCTATGCATGGTCTGGTTGCCTGGAGACTCCCTAAGAACACCTCATCATCATCCCACTTGGGTCCTCTGTATAAACATTTTTAGTAACTCTCATTTTATATTTCACTTTTCATTTTGACGTTAAGTAACTTTGTTCTACAATAGTTTAGACTGTCTTTATAACTGGCTAACAAATAGTCTTGATTAGTTGTACAAAAAGTGAAGATAATCTTATACTTGATTATTTGATGAAAACAAAATCTCTATGATGACTTAAAATAAAATTCTCTTCTATCTTTTCAAATACAATAGTTAAGTCTGGAGTCAAAGGAGCATATATTTCATGATCAGTCTGTAATTGCTTTTATCACAATGAAAAGTCCCAGAGTTAACTCCTGATGCTTCCACCCTCTGCTTTTAAATTCCTTTCTCATATATTACATCCCACTCAGTTGCTCCTCTCTCCACTACTAGTTCCTCAAGAGCTGGGTGGCCATGTCAAAAGAACATCAAGTGGAAATTATCTTCAGGGTGTCAGGCCACCAGGAGGAAAATCCCTGCTGGGTAAATCTCAGATAGGGAAAGCTCTGAGACCATGGACACATGGTTGCCTTTGCTTCTTCGGTGCCTTTCTGTGATGTTTGCCCTGCCATCTTCTTCTGGTATCTGGCATTGTGTGAATGGGTGTGGGGAGATTACCCACTGCCTATAATGTCATGTGTTTATCTCATGGAAACATCCTATTCTATTGGTCATTTTTACCTATGGATTATTATGAAGATGATTTTTTCTAAAACTGTACTGTCTAATTGATAATAATAATGTTAGTTTCTACAGGGTTTTGATGAATTAAAATGAATACAAGGAAATGTCCCACAGCTAGGGACTATCAGTTTCACCTAAAGAGGTGCTAAGGTCACAGTTCAGATTAATGTTTAAGGAATACAGTTGAATCCTAGGAGCCAGGGTAACTTGGATTCGTTTAATCTTAAAGTGGAAAGATGCATTCACAGGTGTCAGCGTGCATTATTAGCTGAAACAAAGTCTTAAAATAACTTCAGGTTCGATCAGCAGTTTTGATAATAGCTTTGAGAAGAAAAATCCCAGAAAAACAATGTAAAGTTCACAAGGACACATCGCTGAGTTATAGATTCACTAGGTTAGGGTAGAAAATACAGAGCAGCCCAATTGTTGTTGGCTGGTGCATTTTCCTTGCTACGTCTGGTTGGTGATCAAAGATCAAAGGTGATGACTAATTCTTTGTGCCCACTTTTGCCCTCAGTCTCCTGATATAAGAAACTATTGATGAGTGGGTTTGCATTGAAAAGACTGAAAGTAGAGCTGACTGAATGTTTTTCATGTATAAAAGTTTAGGTTTGTGATTCCTTAAGGATTCCTTATAAGATTGCCTGTCAAATTTAATTAAATAACTTGCATATTATACTTTTTATTTTATGTGCAGTTTTAACAATCAATTGTACAACCTAGGTCATGCTTATTATCTTCTGCAAAGTAAGAAATATCATGCTGATGATGGTTTTCCATTGCCAAAAATAGCTCTTAATTTATACCTCCTAGCATTTGTAAGTTAACCATCACTCCTTATCATCTTACCGGGGATGTTTCTGGATAATTCTATTCATTATCATCATTGTAAAAATAACACTAAAAAAAACTTTTAAAAACTTGAACGTTTATTTTGATATTGTTTCTCACTGTTTCCTTTTTTATTTATTAAAAACAATATAAAACAAAAAGAAACATTTTCTTACCTTATTCACAGTAGAGGAAGAATTTTTAAGGCATTCACATTCTATGAAGGAAGCTCATGATGATGTGCCAATAGTGTACATGGTCTATAGTTAGATTGCAGTGACTTCCAATGACATTACATACTATATTCATGTTGAAGTCACATGAGTTCACTGTGGTTAGCAGAATTACAGTGAAGGACAAAGATACCAGTACAATTTCACACTCATTGTCAAGATAGCTGATAATTATTGCTATCAATCACATAAGAATACCTTTGACCCAACTGTTAAGCAGGCATACATTTTACCTCTGTGACAGTTCTAACGAAGGCAAATCATATGACAAACAGAGAATAATAACAAATAAATCTACCAAGAGTCTTGTCTCTTTGATTGAGCAAAGAACAATTCCAGAGGAGGAAAAGATGGTATTATGGATAGGAGAGCTTTCTGCTCTCAGAGAGCAACTGAATTTGGTTCTCAGAACCCACATCAGTAGCTCATAGTCACCTGTAACCCTAGTTTTTGCAGATCTGAAAAAAACTCTTTGGGGACCTGAATGCACATGATACACAATACAGTTACACATAAATAAAAGTAGAATACGCTCTCTTTAAAAAAAAAAAGAACAATTTGATAGTTGTTTTTTTAAATCCTATTAAATATTCATTAACATGATTTTATTTCTTGAAAGCTATATTGCCATTTGGCTACAAATGATATACTTTGTGTCTTTGTAGCACAGAAATTTTTGTATTATAAACCTTGATATTTTAAGACTGAAATATTTAATATAAAATATAAGACATTCAAATGATGACTTTCTATCACAGCCCTTTATAACTGTACAGCCATGGTTAGTTTCTTTCCCCCAGAAAATGAGAAAAATTAGTATGTCTATCACATATAACGAAATTATTTTCTTAAAAACATCAAAAGGAAAGCGTGTGTTTAAGATGAATTCTCTTTGCTGTGTCTTAATGGCAGTATTGAGGTGGGTATAGAAGTCTCATATCTATAGTATTCCCTAATGATTCTGTTTTTATATTCAGAATTCCAACTAGCTGGAATTTTATAACACTAAATTCTTGAAATCGCAATTAGTAATGTCTACATTACCTGTCATCCAGAAAAATATGATAAGAATGTGATGCCTTGGGCCGGGCGGTAGTGGCGCATGCCTTTAATCCCAGCACTTGGGAGGCAGAGGCAGGCGGATCTCTGTGAGTTCGAGACCAGCCTGGTCTACAAGAGCTAGTTCCAGGACAGGCTCCAAAACCACAGAGAAACCCTGTCTTGAAAAACCAAAAAAAAAAAAAAAAAAAAAGAATGTGATGCCTTCCCACTCTGGGCTCTCCAGAATATTAACATGCTATCTGTCTGGAGCAGCAGTTATCTAGCTAGATGCTTGTAGTATACTGAGGGGCACATAAATGTCATAACATCACATGCTTGTGGTCATGTAACCTTGACACAGTAAATTCATGTTAGATTTAAAATATCTGTGTCCATAACCCACAGGAAGTAAATCATGTCACATGAACAAAGAAAGGATGGAAAACCTATGTCGATAATATAGTTGAGAGCACAATGACCTTTAATAAATAGATTGTTTCAGTTGGTTGTCTTATTTACAAATTAAACTTTATCAAAGTTTAGAAAAATAAGAGACATTATAGTATGTGCTATTTGAAATTTAGTACTGTTTGTGGTTTAGGTAGATGTTGGACTGTAACGCCTACAGAACATATGGAGACATCTGTGTAACTATGACCTCTTCACTGAGGTAAATCTAATTGAAAACACAGAACATAAAATCTACCCTCAAGAAGGATTAAAAGTGTTGTTAATTCTCTGTATAACTGTATAACAGATCTCTAGACTTTAATTAAATGACTTGAAATCCTAAAATATTTTCTATGATCTTTGTTGCCTAACACACTGACTTCCTAGTGGAATGCTCATGGTAGAAATCCGCAGGTTTTAATTAATTCAACCCCTCATGAACCATGACAGGCAAAGAAGCAAAGCAAGGGCATCATTTAAAAGACAACACCCCAAGGTTTACAGGACTCAACATGCATTGCAAAATGACTTGCTGTGTGTCTCCTTCTCCAGAGGGAAATGATCCAGCCTTACTTTGCTTTCTTTAAGTTATTATTGACAAGGAAACCAGCAGTGCTATACATCTCTGTTTGCTTAGTAAGCAACATAACTGTCCCAGCAAGTGATTTTCTAACAGTGACATCAGCTTTCCTACCTCTATCTAAAAGTTTCTCCCTTTTCATCCAAGATAAAACCAAAAATTCTGTACTCAATGAACTATTTTATTCTGTTTCATTTTAAATAATGAATTTGTTGGTTTTTCAGAATAAAGATAATTAGTAGCCACATTATTCTATTCTCTTAAAAACAATATTAATAAATGAATGTTCAAAGAAATGAAAATGTTATTTTCTTAAGTATTGGGACAGTTAGAGAATTTCATGAAAATTAATTGTGTCTACTATATTTAGAAGCATCAATGTATTGGGTTGGGTGTTGTTCCACAGAGACTTTGAAAAGTTAAATTTCTGTCTCCACCAATGGAAATACTAACTGCATTTCAAAGCCTGTATTTTCAAATATAGAAAACAGATAATTAATTTTATTTTTAATAAAAATGAGGGATATATGATAGTTGCTTCTGCATATGGAAAAGGTAAGTGAATAAACGCAGGTTTTATTTGGGAATACTGCTGGAACACTTGCTCTATACAGGTTCAATGACCTGGGACAAATGTGTGAAGTTGGTGCCAAGAAGAGGCTGAGACCAACAAACAAGTTGGCCCAGATAACCTGGGCTGCTTTGTTTATACTGTTTCAATGGTTTTCATGAACACTTTTTACTTCCTGAGTTTTTAAGAATAGTAGTTTGTCCCTTGCTTCTTTCTTTTCTGTCTCCCAACTCTTCCACGAGTAGCTATCACCTTTTTGATCTATAACTCTACTTTTAGAGGCATAAGCAATTTTGCAAGCTACAAAAGAGCTTTGTTAACAACGCAAACTTACAGGTAGAACAGTGTACGCAGTTAGCAGCATAAGCTGCTACAGTGTCACTCAGGGTGAGAGACTGAGAGATAGTTTTGTCTCTTGTGGCTGATATTTACAGCTGGTAGGGTCTGAGTTCTCATTATCAACCCACCAGCCAAAGCTGGATCAGTCTGCTCTACATTCTTTACTACTGTATCTTCTCTGTGAATAACCCAGCTTTTTCCATTTATCCTACAGGCAACATAACATGAAAACTTACTCTTAATAGTTGGCACTGTTTATTACTTGTCCTTGTGTGCCTCTCTCTCTCTTAACATCGTAGGGTATTGGTTCAGTTGCTAGAAATGAGGGAACTGTGGGTTTCTGTGGTTCTGCTTCATTCTCTGTTCCTAGACTGCTCCCATTAACTACTGATCTCACTTACTTAATAACATATCTCAGACTCTTGTAGTTAAAATCATTCTTTCCAGAACAGTTTTGAAAATATGTAACTTTAAATTTCATCAGCTACTGTGATTCGTTCAGGCCAGCAATATGGCTAGCATAGTGAATGCGAGGACAGCATGTAGCACACACACTCCCAGGGTCATGCCGGAATCATGCAGCTAACTGTTCACTGGTCCTTGCCAAGTGGGTCAGGGCCTTCAGATACTTGACACAGGAGAGCCATTTGTGCTATTCTCAGCCCTCTTTCCCAAAGAAATCACATGGCTTCAGCCGGGATACAGAACTCAAGAAGAATCAAGGGCAAGTAGGAACTCCATGAGATATGAATGTATTCTAGCTGTCAGTGTAAGAGCTGAAAAGCCAGCATTGTTAGGGCCCCATGAGGAAACACAGAAAAGCAGTAATGAGAAGGCACATGAATGTATGGACCTGGGGTTTACTTTGACGCGGAGGGAGTGTTTGAACTTGTTTATAGCTGTTTCTTATAGAACATATAAGACCTTGGCTCTTTTCCTTTTATTGTCAGTGTCAGCAGGCAGACTCACTTTTTCACATAGTTCTCCAGTGTATGTTACAGGCTACATTTGCTTTAGGTCACTTGGTGTCTCAGGCTCTTCCCAGCCATTAATAGCCTGCTAGAAAAATCCTGCTTGCATGTCTGACATTTACCTATTTGTCCCCACAGAATGACTGTTGATATTATATTATCACATTTATTTTCTAGATTTGATGTGCATATGGATTCATGACAAACTTTAAATAGTCTGACACATACTACTTGTACATGTCTGTTTGATTGATGGGTTCAGTTTTGTGAAAAACCATCAATTATTCTGATGAACATTCATTATGAAGAAGTCTACATGAATACCGTAGACATCAACTCATTGAGAAAGTTTATTGCATTCATGAAGAAAGTGACGTATACGTGACTGGTGGATGAAAGAGATCCAAAACATAGAATGTTTCACTTAACCATGTGATGGTAATTTTAAATGCTTTTCTCCAGCATATCTCCATTGCTCTTGTATTATTTTCTTGATATCTTACATAATGCTAGGTTCTTTATATGGACATTATTTTTATGAAATTTTAAAGATACCACAAAGCATTCATTCCTTCATTGTTCCACTTTTCATTTTATTTCCCATCTATTGACCAAAGTAGAAGCAGAAAATATTGTGAAACTTTGTTCTTTCTAAATACATGATATATTGAAAATTATCAGAACTATTTTGTCTTTATTTTTATATATCTTAGCACTAACTGGCCAAGTATGAGTTCAATATATTAAACATACTTATGTCAACTATTCAGTAAACTTAAAAAGCTATTTAAAATATTAATGATTCATTCATAACGATTGATAAATGATCTAAAACATTAGCAACAAAACCTAATAAAACTTCATAAACATAAATAATAGATCAAATAAGAAAAATAAAGTTTTGACAGAGCATCTGCATCAAATTTGATTCAATATTAACAATGGATTGGTTAGCCTGCTATAAGAGACAATACTTAATTCATCATGTAGAACATGACACTACTCCCAGCCAACTGGAATACCCTCAGCTAGTTCTGAACGTGAAGACAGTTATAATAAGAGCATAACAAGTAAAAAGGGGGCCGGGCGGTGGTGGCACACGCCTTTAATCCCAGCACTTGGGAGGCAGAGGCAGGCAGATCTCTGTGAGTTCGAGACCAGCCTGGTCTACAAGAGCTAGTTCCAGGACAGGCTCCAAAACCACAGAGAAACCCTGTCTTGAAAAACCAAAAAAAAAAAAAAAAAAAAAAAAAAAAAAAAAAAAAAAAAAAAAGGAAAAAGGGAAATTATTTTGAATGGAAATAGATATCGTACTTACAGACAGGCATTTTTGTTCATGTCCTTTAAAACAACTCTGATATGGATTTACAACTTCTTAATCTATGTCCTAAGGGTGATTCTAATAACTTTATAGGGAGCTGCCAAAAATTAGTTATTGTTCTGTTAATCATGGCTAATAAGAACAGAGAATTTTTGCAGATGTCCCAGGAAAATTATTCTAATTAGGAATGTCTGAATTTGTGCATCTCCTTAGAGATTAATTTAGTCATCATAATCAGTTAATCACTTTTCTTTAGATAATTAGATACCTTCTGGTGGAGACGCAGGCCCTTTACTTCTCTTAGAATATAGAAGACTCTTTCAGCTGACAGAAGTGGAACTGGGCCGTGAGCTGAAGACCTTCTTCTCACGCAGCATTCCTAATTGCATGCTGATAAGTGGTGGTCCTGTCATTGTCCAAGTAAGATCAGGTTTCAAGAAACACTTAGAAATATTTCTAGAATTGATTTTGAATAAGCTCAGTAGACTTATGGGTAGAAATACTTTTTATTTTATGAATTATTCAGTAACTCACATTGTGGAGATACATTTTATAATAGGATCAGCCTTTTTCTACTTTCCACATGTAAACTAATAAGCTAGATTCTTTCCAATTACTGTGTAAGAGATATCAACATTACTGCACACTTCAAGTTCCTAAATAGACAGAGAATGTAAGGAGAGCATCATACCAATAAAAGGTAGATGAATTCCCTCAGTAGAGCAATGCATAGCTAAGGAAAGAGAATAAGTGGTAATGATAGAACTCACTTAGGAAAAAATAGGCACACACACACACACACACACACACATAATCATGTGGAGCTGGAGTCAGTGCCATGTAATTCCAATATCTTTTCCACAAATTGCACCACTATAAAAAAATCCACATTCACCATAATCATAATACTATTAAAATGTGTACGTCAGGGAACAACAATAAGTTAATCAACCCCAAAATAAAGGCTGAAAAAAGGAAATAATTTCAATAATATTAATAGGCATTGAGCATATATAAGTTTCTGTTATATATACTGATAATTTCCATCAATATAGGATTACCAGAAGTACACCATCAAAAATATTGAAATACTTTATAAGTTTTGAAAGGAAACAGGACCAATTTTTCACAGCATTTTCAGATAATAGTCTTAGAGTAGAGTAAAATCGCAGGATAAAATAGATAACATTTTAAAATCTCTCTCTTTACATATATATGACAATGCTAGGGCCATCAGTAATCAGTATGCAATCAGAATTGCTTCGGGTGGAGGGGATCTTCACAACCTGGTTTCACTTCTGTATTATAAAAAAGAAAAGGTTCTTTGTCTCTTTGTCTCCACTGGAAAGTACACACAAACACATGCACACATATATTAGGGACTTCCAAAATTAGGTCTGTTGTGTTAATTATTAATAATAATAATTATTAATAATAACATTCCTGATGTTTTCCCATGATTCCCTGTTAAATAAACTATTAATAAATATCAAAATTAAATTCCAAGTAAGTCTGTTGCTGTTCAAACAGGGTCATACCAGCTTAATTAATCTGGGCTCCAAGCTCTAATTATTTAAAAAAAAAGAAAAGAAAAACAAAAAAAAAAATAAAGAAACAAGCAATAAAATCTCTCCAGGGCTGAGGAGACAGTGCTTAGTTGTTAAGAGAACTGGTCGGTCTTACAAAGAACCCGGGTTTGGTTCCCAGCACTCACATGACACCTTCAAACTGTCCATAGCCCCAATTTTGGAAATCCAGTGTTCTCTGGAGTCTGCGGGTGCCATGTTCATACATGTTGCACATACATACATATAAACAAAATTCTCATACATATAAATATAAATTTTAAAATGATAGGTAATGAATACATATTTTGAGATTCTTGAGAAAAGTAAGTGACATTGAGCTCAAATCATAAATCCCTTGGCTCCAAATGCGCTGATCTACTAATAGAGAAGAAATAACGCTGATGGCTGTGCTAGTGGCATTTACTCTACAGTGATCGTTGAGCTTTATGTGTAGTTTATGTACTGTATTTGGTCTTTACAACAACTCATTGAAATTACTTAATTTTATAGATCAGGGAACTGAATCTAACAGCGTTTAATTAGGGTTGGATCCTGGACAGGAAATCATCCTCCCTCCTTCCTAGGCCTGCCCCGTTAGATACTAGCTGAGAATGTCCTAGGCCTGCCCTGTTAGATACCAGCTGAGAATATCCTAGGCCTGTCCTCTTAGCTATTAGCTGAGATTGCTTTCCACACAGGAACAGGAAGAGATTAATTTTTTTAATAAGAAAAGCCTGAGGCATATCCCTAGAAATTTTGTAGAACACCTAGAATTACAATTGTACAACTAAATCAAAGACAAAACCAAATGAGAAGCACAATGCTGGAAATTAGAGCAGGAAGGAAAAACGTTTTTGGATTTTCTCCCTCATACACTGATAAGAAGAGCTACGACAGACCTCATGTCTTTACGCTAAGACTCATTACCCCTATGACTCCTGACTACCAAAAAGTCTTTATTTTTTGAGAGAAATCAACAGTAGTCTTAACTAGGAGTGTAGGTCAGCAAACTTATGAATGGTACATTTGAATGGACAAAGTTAGTTGATCCTGGCTCAGAGAAAATGCAACAGAAATCTTGCCTGTCATAAAACTGATGGCATGCAGATGACATCTTACGCAGAAGATGGAATAACCTCAAACTAAGGATCTAACACTAATCTAAAGTGATACATGATCAACTTAAACCAGAACTCAATCTTAATATAGCAGCACAACACAGCTCATTGCTTCAGTGACCCTTTGCTGTTTGTCCCTCAACACGTATTTCCTCTTCTGGACCTGGACACTGACTGATGTGAGGGAGCAGAGAATCGAGATGGTTAACCTATTTTCACATTGGACTATGGTCTTGAAAAATTACAATTTAAGATAAGTCTCAGAATATGAGAATGTTAACTGGGACCGTGAGTTGAAATATTACCTCCAGAAGCCATAGTCAGTCCTGATGTTTGTAAAAACTATTGGGAAAATTATTATTCCTTTTCCATTGAATCTAACCAGCAACTATGTAATTTCTAGAACTACTGGCAACCATTCAGGAACCAGGGGAAGGCATAAGCTGTCAAAGAGGAAACCATCTGTCCTCAGGATCCCTAACTGCACTGAGGGCTTTCTCCTTAAGAATTTTCCGTGGGGTAAGCCAACTCTCTCTCTCTCTCTCTCTGTGTTATTTTACACTTGGCTATATGTTAATGTTAACATCTAATACAGAGCTGTACATAAAGCATAACATTTTCAATGATTGTTTATCCTGTTTTCAGAAACTTTTACTTGTGAGCCATTATTTAGGATTTCTCCTCCTCTCCCTTCATCTTCCTCTCTCTCTTCCCTTCTCCTCTACTCCCTTCTCATTTCATTTCCTCCTCTCCTCTTCTTACATTCATCTATCGATCATTTCAGTTGTTAATTTCTCATAGCTACTTTGTACCGAGTTATATTGTGGCTTTATTTTGTGTGATGTAGAGGTCACAAAGATTTCTGGGGCTTCAGTTATGTCATGAATGAGATAAACATGCCCATTATGTGATCTTACTGGCACAAGAAGTCCAGGGGGAAAACCAAGGGAGAATTAATAAATAGAATCAGGAATAATCTGATATTACTGCTATTGTTATGGACTTTAAGAATCATAGTTAAATTTTAAGGATGTAGGAAAAATTGTTAAGGCAAAGAAAGTGTCAGGAAACAATGGCATGTAACATAAATTGTGATCTGTTGGAAGGAAAACAAAGGTTACACTTTGGCTACCCTCTTTGGTTAGAATATTATGTCAAGCTAAAACATTTGCATTATAAACCACCCAGTAACAGCCTGATTTTCTCTCCCCACATCTGGCAGCTGTCCATGAAGAAAATTCAAGGTGAAAAAAAAAAAAAAAAGAAGGAAAGAAAAAAAGAAAGGAAGCATGCTTATGCTTACTGCTTCGAAGTCTTTTGCCTTGGCAACAATTTTGCAATGTGGGCAGATTATCATTCCTTTATCCTACAGAGAACAAATTTTGGAGGAGCCCAACTCTGAACTCTCAAAATAGTGGTTGCCTGACTTTTTGGCAAGATTTTCTGCTTTGTGCATTCAACTCAAAAGACAGCAGGAACCACTGAGTCATCATGATGGCCATGGGAAAAGTTAGGAGGTTTGGAAGTAATTTAAGGTTAACCTATAAGAAGAAAACTAGCATGAAATGTCACAAAGCAGTATTATTAAAATTGCATCTTTGCTTCCTAGTCACAAAGAGAGAACATGTGTAGTATTGTGCCAGGGGAGATTCTTAGGTTAGGAGTAATGGAGATAGAGCAAAAGGCCCACAACGAGCCTTTGGCTAGATGCCTAGAAGTCAGAAAGGCTGAGTTTGGTGTGAGATAGAATCTATTTAGCATGTGTATGTGTCTATGTGCATATTGGTAGGTGTGTGAGTTTAAGTGCAAATATGTAGAATCTGAGACCAAGCTCAAATGTCATCTTTAGAAATACTGTTTAGCTTTTTGTCAAGACAGGACTACATGAAAATTTCCAACTTCTTTGGTAATAATTCTATTGAGATTGTTTTGTTGTAATCTTGATTATATAGCCATTTCTGGGTAAGACTTCTGCTTCACCAGACTTCTTGGTATTCTGACTCTTACGATCTTTCTGTTTCCTCTTTTTTAATTTTCCCTGGGCCATAAATACTGGAGCTGTGGTATAGATGTTTCAACAATGGCTGGGCTCCCCAAGACATTGATTTATGCATTTTGTATAAACTTGAGAGTGATGGGTATGAGAGGGATAGAAGAGAGATAAATACAGGCAAAGAAATGTAATTATAATTCAATAGAAACATTTTAAAACAAAAATGACAGAGTTTGTATTTGTTTTATGAAAAGTCTCTCAATGGGTTAGAACCTACTGATTAGTCTTGCCTGACTTTCCAGTAGGCATCCACCCTCAATCCTCAGAACACCAAAGTTACAGATGGGGACTGTGCTTCCGGATCTTTACATGGTATCCTGAGATCCTTATGTTTGCAAGAAATAAATTTATCTGTTGAGCTTAGCGCCAACTGGTGAGGTAGAATCGAAAGACTGTCTGAAGCTTATGCTTGCCTTATGATTGAACACACTCATTACTACTATGGCCCTCAAAATTGCTGTCAGAAAGTAAAATGAAATTCCTATGAATAGTACTTAAAAGTTTATTTCCTTCTTAAAGCACAAAGCTTTGTCAATACAGATAGTCTTATATGATAGCATTATTCCATTTGAGTACCAAAAAATACTTTGAAAAGCACAAAACTCATTTTGGTGGAGATAACTATGTATTAGATATATTTGTAGTCTTGGAGTTTATAACTGTCCAGTACTATTGGGTCCTCTCTCTCTCTCTCTCTCTCTCTCTCTCTCTCTCTCTCTCTCTCTCTCGTTTTCTTGTGTATATGTTCCCTCTATGTAAGGGCTGAAATGGTTTAATTTGTCATCCTTTTTTTAAGAAGAGATGTGAAGTACTTTTAGATTTTCAGCATCTCATTTCCACCAATTCAAATTTCCTTAGACATAAAAAGCAAAGGGACAGCATAAATAAGCCATTCCTGGAAATTTCAGAATGGAAGTCTAATAGAAACACGGTAATCATTATCATCATTTCAACCCCATAAATTATACATAGGTGACAACGACCACTTTTGAACTTGTTTCTTTTAAAAAAATGATAGATTACAGCTATAAAAATAATGGGCTGTATAAAATTGAAATATGATTATTGTTGCTTGTTAAACAAATTTAAAACATTGATAGCTAGTACAAATTTTGTTATAAGTGCTTGGCATAATGACAGCCTATAATGGACACTCAACAAATGTTGAATGAATTGAATTAACATGGTAATAAAGTGAAATAAATGGTTGAATGATTATCATTTTGTCTGCACTTGGCATGTCTGACAATCAAGCCTTAAAGTTCAAATTCATATTCCAATTGAAGCTAGAGGTATTCAGGAAGATGACATCTTGGGTGGGTTTGAAATCATATTAAGGGCGGTACTTTGAGACAGAAACTTCATCAATCAAATTAAAAAATAATGCTGCTTAAGTATGTCAGCCATATACATTTAAATTTCATGTGGCATGCATCTACTTTGTATATTTTCTTAATTCAAAATTCTTAATTTAAACTGAATTTGAAAATATGTTTTATAAGGAGCAGTTTTACACTTGGACTTCTTTTCAGCTATTTACAAAAGAAATGAAATAAAGTGCTAGTATTAGTTAGAAATAAATTAAAAAGTAAGATATAATTTTAGAATGACAAACTTTATACTGTTATAGTAAAAATTTTAATCAACATCTTTTATTTCAACTCATTTATAACATTTACCCTAGAAATCTAATATCTGTGATCAAAAAAGTATATATAATTCATACTCAAATATGGACAAATACTTTAAAATTAATTGAAAAAAATTATAACTGTTCTATTCTGCAGTTTTAATGCATCTTTAAAGAACAAAGCTTATTATATTTTTCTTACTCATTTGCACCATGTGAGATGGCCTATCTAACTGCCTTTGATAGTCTATATGTAGAAATTTTAGACATCAAGATGAGTCAAGTCTTGTAGGTTAAATGCCCTCATTTCAGTTCAGCCATCATGGTATACTATGCCTTTGATATGATGCAGAAACCAAATCAGTGATACAAGCAAAGACAGAGATACACTGGTCAAACTCACAGTGTCTGCAGATAAAAAATGCTTTCATTTTTTTATTTTTTGGAGGCTTTAGAAACCTAGAAAAGTTTCTATCAGATGAGTTTTTTAAAAACTCGAATAATGGTCGAGTTTCTATCAGACGAGTTTTTTAAAAACTCGAATAATGGTCTCTCTCTCCTTCCTCCCTCTCTTTCCCTCTCTCCCTCCCCCGCCTCTCACAGACACACACACACATTCACACACACATACACACACACACATTTCTATTACCATTGAAAGCAATACACAATTGCTGAGGTAAGTATCAGGATGGAAGAATGACATTATTTCTCAAGCACGATCTAAAGAGTTTACATGTGACATTTATCTTGGGTCAGAGTTTGAGGTTTATGAAGAAGTATGTCCTCTCAGAATTAAAATATGTCCAGTCATGTACAAATAAGAATAGACAGGGAAGATGAATCGATGATACAAAGGTTGTGTAGCTCTCAACTTCAAAGTTGGGTTGGCCTTCAAGATTATTCTAATATTGAGGTCAACTGGACCTTCTGTAGCTAATGTTTGGACTTAGAAAATGATATGTCTTTGCTGCGGTGCTTTGGGCCAATTCTCAGGAGTTATCAAGCATGGAGGATTCAGTTTCCATAAATTCCACCTTGTTTCTCCACAACTTGATATGAGAGCTTCAGTCCTGTCAGGAGGATAAAGGCTGAATAGTAGTAGTGCGTCTGCTAGACTGCTGCTTTGAATCAGCTTCCTGTGAGACTGAACATGTTTGAGTCAAAATGTAAATCATTCAAAAGAGTTTCTGGTAGTCCCTGTACCTTGCCAAATTCAGAATGTTCCTCCCTTCCAAGAGTAGATAATAAACACTTCTAAGAGTCACATTCAGAGAAGCCAAGCTCCACAAAAGACTCTAAGACCAACCCAGCTGCCTGGAAGAGGATTGGACCAACTGAGACACCTGGAAAGGACCTCACCAACCTGCTAGCTACCTGCAGTCTGTGCAGTGTGCTCCAGGCACCCAGCCTTTTGATTTGGGAGAGACTTTGGTGATGTAATTGTCTTGGAGTCATTTTTGCTCCTATAAGTAACCATTCACCCATACTCCTATAAGTAACCCAAATAAAACTTATTGGTTCACCAACTGGACTTTGGGGGTGTTTGTATTGATCTATAATGGGTTTATTATCTGGGGTGAGAACATATATGTGTTGTGTTTTCCCCAAAACATGCATTGTCACACAACAACCAAGACAGAAAGTGACTGTAAGTTTTGTCAAGCTACTGCTCTCAAGCACATTGCACACACACACCCACACTCACAATCAATGGTGACAAGAAAGGAAAGAAGAAAGACAGTTCACTTCATGGGAATTGCTTTCTCTTTTATTTATGTTTATATTGCATTTTTGAAAGAGGAAAATAAAGATAAAGGTCACTATGGCTGTATTAGTATGGATTGATATGGCTCAGTGACTTGAATCCCCCAAATGAGAATTTCTAGAGTACTTAAAATAGAGATAACTTTTTAACAGAGACTTTGATTGATTACTGTAACCTATACAAGCTCCGCCTTAGTGGTGTGGTGAGGATGAAATGCTACAGCTTGTTTGAGATGAGGAATGGTGTTTATAAGGGACATTTTCTTCTATTTGTCAGATGGCAAGAAGACGTCTGAGGCCCTGCAGGGTCTTATTCTTTGTGCGTAGAATTTTTTGATGCCTGCTAATTTGGGAACTGCAGTTCTCAGACCAGGCACAGCATAGCTAAATCTCTGTACTTTCCCCTGGTTACCAAGCCCACATACAAATAAAACTATTTTTCAATTATAAGGGGCATTGAGTAAATGCTACAGATGCTTTTGTTCCCGCATTCTCCTTATATTGAAATTATTAAAACAGATCAATTTCCCACTCATAAGCAGGTTTGAATTCAAGACATATTTGCATGTCATAAAATAGATATAAACACAAACATTAACATATGACGAGTCATCAAAGTCATTTAATAGCTATTGTTTGTTATGCATTTTTCTTTTATTTATTAAAGGTGAAAACCAAACCTGCATATTCATGAGATGGGTGTCTGTTTATTTTTCCATAGAGAATTAAAGCTTGTCTACATTTGCAACTTCAGGATGCAAACCATCTTTAATAATGTTCAAACTTGAGTGACATTTTTGTCTGTCACGCCTCCAGTCTGCATAAATACCTAGGAAAACTGATACATGAATATAGCTAAATCAGAAACTGTTGTATATTCGGCCCTAATACCAAACCAAAGTGTATTTAATTTTTTAAGTAAGTGATACTGTTAAAAATTCAAATAGTGACCAGGCATGGTAGCAAATGCTTTTAATTCCAGCACTTGAGAAAAGAGACAGGTGAATCTCAGTGAGTTCAAGGTCAGCATAGTGATTTCCAGGAGAGCCAGACTTGTTAAAGAGAGAAATCCTGTCTCAAAAACAGAAACAAACAACCAAACAAAAACCAAAAAATCAAATCACATTTTTTTTAAATCAAGCATTCTAATACAGCAGAATTTAAGGATAAGCCTAAACTGATACATGACTACAAGTCTCCAATCTAAGCCCAGGTGTTTTAGGAATAGTTCTTGATGTTTGGTGAGGGACAACATGTATTATGCAAAGTGGGCACAGTTCAGACCCACGGCTGCAATGGTGTTGGAGTATGCAATACATGTGAATACTGCGGCAAGGATCTCCGATGGACAAACACGGAACTGTGAATGAATGTTTACTGTTTGCTCTCAGAATGCTTTGGGAGTTCCCAGCATTTTCACGACTTGCACATTTCTGCTTTTGTTAATGTGATGCAAAATTTAAGATTCTGGGCTTTCAGGTACTGTGTTAATATTCTTAAATAGTATGTTTCCATCTCTTAGGAGAGATAATAGGCAAACATTTAAATCTATTGCAAAAGTCATATGAAGAAAATAATGTAAATATTTTGTAACTTATTTAAGAATTTTAAAAATCTGAGAAATGGCAGTTTTAGTAGGCAAGAAATAACTGAAAATAAATGCATGTTTGGGAGACAGTTGGCAGAAAAATATCTATAGACTACCTCCCTCTTGTAAACATGCATAAAGAACAATGCATGGATTTTCATATTCTCTGGAATTCAAGCTTTCCTCTGAGAAGAACCTCAGAATGACTGTGGGAAAAGTTATCTGCAGCTTCACACATGGCAAAGGATTTAAGAAAGGACAAGAGAAAGTCATGGAGAATTAGCAGTTGGTTACATGTTGCTGAACTTTTAAGGAAATAATGCCATTGCTCACTTGACAAATGAAGATTTTGAGGTCAAAATAAAGAAGGTTTTGATCTAGAAAATAGACATAGCCTTTCATTCTTGCCTCTCGTTTCTTTTGAATCTATCAGAGGACAAGGATGTAACTTTGGTCCCTAGTTAAAAACTTCCACAAAGTTTCTACGGCATTTAACGATACGGTGGGAGTTCTGAGAAACTGAATAGCATTTCTTTCATTTGAGGATTTATTTCCCATCGCATGTAATGTTATATACACCATGGAATCACTGATTCATTTCACTAGTGAAACTGTGCACTTTAAGTTATGTAGTGTCTGGTTAGCCCCATTTAAAGATGTGATGAAGGTATTTCTGTCTTGTAGAGGTTTGTTGTCTTAAAATGAGGCCTCAACAAAAAGACTTACATACAACGATGGAATAATGAAAGTAGGAGAAATCATATTCTGTAGGCAGGAGCACACCAACTATTATCCAGTACCAAATGGTCAGTCAGAAGACATAAATATGGTGACAGTTTTCAAAAAAGTATAACAACCTGTCTCTGGCACAAAATTTACTAGGTTATAACCAATCACAGATATAACAGAGAATTGACCTGATTAGCCAGAACCTAGCATAAACTAATTTTAGAGTTACTAAAATTATGGCACAATGAGTTGTATAATGTGGAATTTTATTTGTCTCTCTTCAATTATACAGAAAAAGAAAGATTTACGTCCTAATTAATCTTTCTGCATCTTTCTTCAAATGTTAGTACTATTCAAGGCTACCAGTTGCAAATTTATTCATTAGATCCAATAGCAAAAATCACAGGGTTAAACTCCTGAAGCTTCCACTATGTGGGTCAGACAGCAGAGTTCAGAATTATGAGCACACAAAGTACGCACAAGCACCACGTTCAGCCAATAAAGTCATCCCTGACGTCCCAGCTTCAGGTTTGTCTATCTTGACCACAACTTAAGGAACTGCTGAATATTTCGCTGCCAATATTCTATTGCGTACTTTATTTACTGTGATTACCACGAGAATGGTGTCCAGCAGTCTCCTAAACGATATGAAATTCTGTTCTGTAGGCACAGCCTATCATACTTGCTATTTTGCAATGGAAAATAACGAGTCTTTAAAGACAGATAGGGCAGCTTGACCGGGAACAACAGCTCAGTTTCAGAGGAGAAATGAACCTTAGAAAATACATCTAATCCCTTTGCTCCATTTTCAAGGAGGTTTCATATTGCTCACTAGATAAGATTTATCATTGTTGTACACACTAAAAATTATTGCTCTTCTTATGGTCTATTTTAGAACCTTTCAAATGCTTTAAAATGCAAAATTTATTCTTCGTGAGGTTATCTTCTTAAAAAACCTTGTTTACACATGAATATATATTAAAAATTAACTACATAATAAAAGAGCAGTCGCTGAATAATAAAAGAATATTCAGTAATGAGATATTCTCCACCATTCTTTTATTTTTTTTCACCAAGTTACACTATATTCTGTCTCCTAACAAGAAGGGGAGCTATCTCTGCATTAACGCAAACTTGGCTGCAAATAATCCTGGAAGGTGGCTGTGCCTCATAACCTTGCCATAATCCACTAAATTCTCAAAGACTCCAGCATCTCAAATGTCGGAGAAAAAAACTATATCTTGCTTTTATTGATCACATCTGCCAATGAGAATATCAGATTACTACAGATATATTTATAACACTTCAAATTTGATAAAAATAAGCTAATGGTATTAAAATCCATGAAATTTTACCATGGAAAAACCACAGGACTGCGGAATCAGATTCACAAGGTTTAAGAATGCCCCCATTTCCATAATTCTGTGCAGCACACTGGGTACAATGAAATAATGTAGATATTTTCAAAATACTTTCCATAAAAAGACAGCTGTGTATTTCTCATTTAAGGAGAATATATATATATATATATGTCCGTTTCTTATTTCTTTTCTCCTTTCTCCCATTTCTCTCCTGCACTTCTTTCTCCTCTTTTTAACTTCTTCTTTTGCTTCCTGCTCATCCCTCTTCTTATTCCTTCTCCCCCACTTCATCACCCCTTTCTCTTCATATTACACCTGCTCATTTTCCTCTTCTACTGATACAATCTAGGTTATACAATGTGACCCTAGCTTCTAATAACTGAAACTATTAAAATTGCATTGCCCTAATAAACGAACACATAGGGAATACTTTTTTAATTTGAAAGACTTGAAGATAAACTATTCTAACAGAAAAAGATAGATAAAATTAGCACGAATAATTTATTTCTTTCAAAATTTACAAAGTAGAAAATGTCTTCTAATTTTTCTCGTTCAAAAGACTATGTGTAAAGAAGACAAGGGACTGGAGAGATGGCTCCGAAATTAAAAGCAATGATTGTTATTCCATAGGACCTGGGTTCAATTCCCAGCACCCATATGGCAGTTTATAACTCTCTGTGACTCCAGTTCTAGGGGATCCTATACGTCATAAAAAACATGCATGCAAGTAAAGCACCAATACATATAAAAATAAAAATCAAAGAATTTTTTAAAAGGAAGAAGACGGAATCTACAATGATAGGGCACTATTGTTTGGAGATATTTGTCAAGGAAGTCAATGACTATTCAAACCATCACCTTCCCCTATGAAGCGATATGGCTGCAACAAGTAACAAAGTGTTTAAGTTCTTCCTATGAAGCTTATTGTTCCATTGCTAATGTTGATTTATTTTGGTCAAAGTTTGTAGAAATGACAATGGCTTTGGGCTTCAACTCATTTAAACATATATTGAGGAAAATTTTAAGGAATTTTCAAAAGAATGATTTGTTTTCTTCACAGTTATTTGATTATTATTTTGATCAAAAAGTTTCCTAAACATATGTCATCCCATTTAATCTAGTAGCAAAGTATCTTTGCATAATTTTAACCAGAAATTTCCATTTGAGGAAACTGAAGTCATTAATGCTAAGAGTTATAGAAAGGTGTATGTGGATTGCAGGCATTTTGATCTGTGTCTGATAACTCATGTTGTTTGTGTTCTCTGTGCTATTTTGTGTTTCAGTAATTGTGCTATTTTGTTTTATTTACAGTCTTTTAGATATGCGTATTCCTTTCTTCAGTCCAAAGTACTGCTTTTAATATACTTCGTAGGCCTAGTTTGGCGTAGGTGAATTATTTCATGATAATCTGGCCATGAGGAATTACTGTGCTCCTTTCCTTGGGAAAGAGATGTGCCATGCAATATGCAGCTGAAATTGGACATAGCACTTTTCAAAGTTAGGAATGTCCCCAAATTGCCAAGGTTCTGTGCTTGAGATGAATGTAATACCAACAGCTTAGCATTATCATATATTTGTTAAAATGTGAAAGAAGTCGATCTATCTCCAAGTGAAAAGAACATCAAAACTCAAAATTGCGTGGAGCTTTTTTTCTAAAATATTCAAGAGTTCAAATAACTTCATAAGTGTGATCTCCTTATGGAAGTTGACTGTGGATGGGAGCTGGGAATACAGGGATGTTGTTTAGAAAGTAGATTTTTCTTTTCTACACTAATCATCTGCAATATCTGGTGAATTAATGTTTACTCTCAATGATATTTTAAAGTTATAACTAATGAAATGAAATTAGTACTTTATATTTTCTATCTTTTCTGTGATTTGGAGACTAGCATAGGAGTGGTTCTTGCCTGATTCCTTATGCTTACTAAAATTTCCCTTTTTTTATTTTACATATTCTTGTAAGTGCTAATCTAACATGACTTGCTGCTGTGTTTTGCAGTCAAACTTCATTTGTAAATTTACTGTAACATTGAATGTTTGTTTTGGCAAGAGAAGATAAATAGGCTACTCATTTAGAAGGACTAATCATATATATATATATATACATATATATATATTGTGTGTATGTGTGTATATATAATATGCACATTTATCATATATGTTATGTATTTTTATATAGATAGAAAGCATTCCAAAAAAATTCTCAAAAATATGGAATAAGTTATTTTTCTGACATTTTTGATGTGGTTTTTTTTTTTTTTGGTTGAAATTAGATTCTCCTCTCACACAATATATCCCACAGAGTTTCTTCATGACTTATAAATCCCCAATACCTCACGATTTCCCAATACACTCCCCTCCATTCCCTTTTCAGAAAAGAGCGACTTCCAAGAGAAAGTAGCCAAACAGGATAAAATAGGATAAAATAAGATAAAGAAAAAAAAAAAAACTCATGTTGTAGTCTCTTTGCCATGAGAAGGTACTCTATAGACTGTGGAGAGAGAAACCTGGACACCAACACAGCCACGAAACCCTTGACCTACAATCTGTCCTGCCTTCAAGATGTGCTGGGGCAGAGGTAGCTCAGAACTGATGTGAGAATCCCCTCTGCATGCTGTGAATACCATTGGCTAATAAAGAAACTGTCTTAGACCTGTGATAGGGTAGAGTAGAGCTAGGCAGGGAAAATAATACTGAATGCTGGAAGAAGGAGGTGGAGTCAAGGAGAAGTCATGCAGCCTCTGCCCGAGACAGACACGCTGAAACTTTGCTGGTAGGCCACAATCTCGTGGTGATGAACAGATTAACGGAGATTGGTTAAATTAAGATGTGTTAGCCAGAAATATGCTTAAGTAACTGGCCAAGTGGTGATTTAAATAATATGGTTTCTGTGTGACTATTTTGGTGTTGAGCAGCCGGGAACTAACAAGCGGCCGCCACTAACTTGTGGAATTGGCCAACCAATATTCTTTTTATGTATAGTTTTAAGGACTGAGTGAGTGTTCAAAAAGATTTTAAGAGCCAGTTGAATAGAGACTTTGATTTGAGATTCTCTTCTGGAAATTTCAGAGATTACATCCATGTTGTATCCTCTGCTCTTCTTAACATCAAAATTCATTCATGTTATCATCGCAAGTCAGTAAAAAATTATAAATTTTATGCAAATGGTTGTTTAACCTGCATGTATGTCTATGTCTATACAACACATGTGTGTCTGGTGTCCATGGAAACCAGCAGAGGCTGTCAGATGCCTGGAAATGGAGTTATAGATAGTTGTGAGCTGAGATTCAGGTGTTGGAATGCAAGCCTGGCTTCTCGAAGACAGTAGCCAGGGCTCTTAATCTTTGAGCCATCTCCAGCCACAATCATCACCAATTCAAAAGGGGTCATGGAATTCGAAGAAACAAAAAGGGGAGTGGTGAAAAGACATATTTGAGTTGTGTATAAGATTATCTTTTCCCTAGGAAAACTCACAGAGAGATTATCACTTGACCTTTGCAAAGGGTGATTTCACCCTCTGTCCATTCTGTGTGGTCTGTCACTGGCAACAATGCTTTCTGATTGTGAAGCACAACACCCGTCATCATTATTTTGACTGGAGTTTGTCTCAGTTGGGTGAAAGGCTAAGGAATACGCAGGGAACATATTTGTTTTTCTTAAGAGTTTTACATGGTAGGCCCTGAAATACACAAAAAAGAAAGGAAACTAATAGATGAATGACCCACAACTCAAAAATTACATTTTCAGTCTTTTTCTCAATATGTGAGTTTTCTAAAATCACACCAACTTCTAGTTGTACATTAGAACAAGAACTCTTGCTATCCTTCATGTGGTTAGAGACCTAAACACTGCCGAAGATACATCTCTCATTTCACACTTCAGAAATGATGCAAACTATCAATTTATCCCCCACCCCCACCCCAGGGATTGAAATACTAGATCAGCCTTGAACATTCTCTTCTTGGAAGAGATTCCAGATTTTCTACCAATTCTTCTAAGCATATCCATTTGGACACTATGACATCAGCTTTAAATGCCTCATTTACAGCAGGAAGGGATAAAAGCATAGAAGAGAAAAAATATGTGTTAATTGTTCATTATATTTTAATTGACTGTCTGAGGTGGCATTCAGGATCCCATGCAACAACTAAGGTCTTGAGTGTGTTCTCCAAGGCCAGCTACCTGCAGACACAGGGATTCTGAGGTGTTTTTTCCTGAGCAATGAAATATGTAAAGTTTTAAACAAGCTATTTAGAAAAACAGAATAGTCAAAATCGAGCATATAAATAAAAATATTTATAATAATGATCCAGTTCGATTCTTTTTAACCCTACCTATTTAGGTTGTTTCTTAACTTACATAGATTCTCTCTCACATACTTTATTAACATTGATGAAATCTAAAATATTTCTTCAGCTTCAAAAGAAGGGATTTTCTTAATAATAACATCACTTACCTGGAAACATCACAATAGGTGAATAGCTGTTGTGACGCTGAATGAGCAATTCTTAGCAGTTCTTTGTTACATGGAAATGCAAGGGGTTGCATGAAATCAGTCTTTGTGTTGGAAACCATTTGCTTGCCTTGGAGACCTTGGGCTGAATTCTTCTATTTTCTAAGCTGTCAGGTTGTCACATATAAAATTCTACCATACAGAGGTGTTCCAAGGATGTTATTGCATTTTTAAAACACACTGTAGAGTCGTCAAGTCTCTTTAATTTTGAGTATATATGCAAACTGATATGAACTTCATAAATTCCATAAAACTTGAAGTCTGTCTTTATAGGAGTTCAAGTATATTTTCAGTTCACTTCATTTTTAATGGTTTTGTTTTGTTATAAATTCAACAGGAAATTCTATGTGGGAAAAATATCATCATAGGGCCTCAATGTTGATGCTGGGATTTATGACAATACATTTAGTGTTAAAAAAAGGATGGTCCATCATACCACAAAGACCCTTGCTCAAATATGTTTATAGTGGCTCCATTAACATTGGACAGAAACGGAAATGTCCTAGATGTCCTTCAGCCAAAGAATGGATAGAGAAAATGTGGTACATTTACAAAAGGGAGTGTTATTCAGCTATTTAGAAAATGACATCTTGAAATTTTTAAGAAATTAGATGAAACTATAAAAACATTACCCCAAGTGAGGTAACCAAGACCCAGAAAGACAAACATGGTTTAAATCCATTTATAATTGGATCCTAGCTGTTAAGTAAATAAGAGTCATACTACAAAAGATGCTAAGGAACAATGAGGGCTAAAAGGGGGATATGTAAATCTCCCTGAGATGGGGAAATAGAATATATTTTGTGGGTGAACTGGGGGTACATGGAAATTGGAACAGGAGGAACCAGGTGGGTGGGGAGAGATGGAGAGAGAGAATATAGGAAGAGAAAACTAGAATTGGGGAAAAATGAAGGGGAAGTTGTTGTGGAAACTTAGTGTGTTAGAACCTCCCAGGATTCTGTGAGGACAACCCTGGCAAGGATTGGGAATGAAGAAAACACAGCCTGAAGTGACCATCTTCTGTAACTAGGCAAAGCTACTAGTAGTGGGACTGGGACACCAACACAGCCACAAAACCTTGGAGCTACACAACCTATAATCCCTGCAAGATTTCCTGGGGCAATGGAGGTACAGAAATGGGAGTGGTCAACCAATGACTGATCTAGCTTAAGACCCACTCCTCAAATAGAAGCACTCCTCAAGAGGAAAACCATGCTGGACACTGCCTGGATGACCAGGTAGTGAAGGCCGGTTATCCCAGAGACCTAGGGTAGAAAATAAAAGTCATCAAATGATTCCAAATGATATTCTGCTATAATCACAGAATGTCGACTAGCTGGGTCATGGTCAGAGAGGCTTCTGCTGGCAGTTGATGGGAGCAGGTACAGAGAAAGATGCCCAAACATCAGTCAGAGAGAGAGAGAGAGAGAGAGAGAGAGAGAGAGAGCGCCCAAATTTGAGATCTCCACTGGTTCCCTCTGCTTGATGCTCAGGCAAACTCGTGGAAGAAGGCGAGGAAGAAATGCAGGAGCAGAGAGGTCAAAGACATGAGGAAGGCTCATTAGGGCTCACAGAAACCGAAGATGCAATCACGATTATTGCATGGGCTTGTATTAGGTTCTTTACATAGAGTATGACTGCTAACTTAGTGTTCTTGTGAAACTCAAACAGTGTGAGTGATGGTGTCTCTGACTCTTTGCCCCCATCTTATCGTCCTTTTCCGCCTACCGAGTTACCTTGCCCAATATTGATATGAGGATTTATGCCAAATCCTATTATATTTACTTAAGCTATGGTTGGTAGATATTCACAATAGACCTGCTGTTTTCTGAAAAGATGCAGCGGGGGAGTGAATCTGGGGGATAGGGGAAGTGGGTGTGGCGGGGCTTGGGAAAAGTGGAACGAGGGGGAATGGTGATCAGGATGTATTGAAAACAAAAAAATAAATATTAAAAATGAAACTATTATTGATATACTAGTATTATTATAGCATGCAAGTTGGTAGTGCCTCTCTATATCTTAGCTGTTAAGCCTTCACTCAAAATTTTCCAGTTGATGTCTGACTCCACTGGGCCTGTAACGGGAAGACACATCCTCAGAGTAATTCACTAATATCTACTGACTTTCTGCCAAATCACAGAGTGGTAGATGAGGCAAATCTGTGCTTAATACACTGATGGTGATACCCAAGAGTACTGTGAATGAGAGTTCGGACAGAAACTGAACTAATTTTACTCATTCATTCATTCATTCATTCATTCATGTATTCACTTACCCACATACTTTTGTTTTCTTTTTAAAAAAATCCTTGCTTTCAAGAACAATCATATATGCATTTAAAATTCTCAAAAGAACCTAAAAAAGGAAAACTATTCGTTTTCAGATGTTTTAACCTGAACCACAAATGGTCTCATGCTCTTGCAAAGAATTATCACTCTTGCTTCTTTCTTATCTGAAATTAATCTTAAACAGAAGAAGGCATTCTCTGTAGTCCTGCCTTACTCATCCCCAAAGTCTCTTACTCTTGCACGGCAGGGACTTTTCCACTTGTCTGTTACCCAGGGGGAATAAAGTGTCATCTGCATACTGTATATTTTAAAGAAAAGACCATGTTAAATCCCCCATATTAGTGTTGTGATATCATTTCTTCTCCTCCCAGTATCACACTTCTGATGAACTGTCTATAAAAAGAAACTTTCTGATCCAGCAAGATGGCTCATTGGATGAGTACAGTGCTATCATCGCCAAAACTCGAGTTCAATCCTTGGGACCCACATGGAAGAGACTCTGCTACTGCAATTTTTCACACAAAGACACACACACACACACACACACACACACACCCCACAGACTTCCTTGACTCTACTGTCTTCTTTTTTTTAAGGCTCCTATCACAAATAAAATTTATTAAGTAAATTTATGTGCGTTTTCTTGCTAATCTATCTTTTGCTCTAAGGGTCCCAACCATGAACCTTGTGATAGGCATAAAAACACATAATTCATTTTCTAGTCCACAGAACAAAGGAATAGTAAAACCCTGAATGCAAACACCCTTCCTTGTTCCTATTAAATTAAATGGACCATCTACAAAAGGAACAGGTTATACAAAGCATCTCACTATGATTGCCAATGATCTGGGGGTATCTTTGCTCAAATTGAAATGAAGTTTACTCTCAATTCCAACCAAAATGATTAGCATTCTGTGGTCATAATGTTTTTCAACCTTGGTATACTAACATTCCTAAATAGCATCTGTTCAGTCAGATAGATTAGGGTTTTAAGAACCAACTAAAAGTAATCGAGAGTTTAGACTTGTATTAACCTAATGAGAGTTATTGCTCTTACCTTTGAATTTTAAGCTTCCTCTCATCTAATATGTGGACTGCAACTGTTTTTTTGGAAGAGCCCTTTTGGCACAAATCCCATTCGTAATTCAGACAATCAAAGCAACTTGTCAAGTTCCTGACAGGAAACTGTCAGAAAGGCCACTTCATGACACATTTGAACTTAATTCACACGTACTGTCAGAATGTTAGTGAGATTTCTACATGCAAGAGTTTATTGACTCAAATTACCCATTGAAGTTGCATGGAGATGAGATACCCAGAAAATATACCTGGGAATAGAATTGTATACAACAAACTCTCATACTGAATGGAGACCTATATCTGCTTTTGAAAAGACCCTTTCATAAAACATTTACTTATTTATATGGACAAAATTTTTTGTACCTCATTTTTCTTGAGAGAGACTGAAGCTTGGGCCAACTGATTAAGCAAACCAAGCTACTGCTGCTGACTGTTTTAGCAAATGGATCTGTGGAGCTGCCACAGTGGCAAATGGCACTGAAAATCACAAAAAAAGTGGGACAGGAAAAGTGCTGGGCAAGACAGAGAATGATTGATGGCATCCCTCTTTTGCTGGGTGCCATCTGGAGAAGTCTACAAGGAGATAAGGGATAGAATGTAACGTTTAAAGAGTTCGCTAGTTTTATGGAATCAATCAATGTACTAGAACTTAAAAGTGACATGTCAACTCGCCCTCTCAGATTCCAAGCCTTTCCCTCTCCTGTCAAAAATAGTTTTGGTAAGTAAAAAGAGGTCCTACGCCATATGTGTTTTAATATGATAATCTTTAGAGATTTTCCTTCCCCGCTTGAGGAAAAAGAAAAAAAATTATACTGCATAAAATGTTCCAAAAATCACTTGGGAAAAATATTCAGGACAAATGGGTTTCCATTTTGCAGTTATCTATTTTATTCTTTGTGTTCAAAGCTATAATTATAATTTAGAATGGAGAATTAATATTCCATATGTAGTAATACTGATATGTATTGAATATTTGTATTGTACCTCTCATTGATATGTCATTAAATTGAGTCAAATGTCTTAATAACTTGTACATTTATTAAATCCTTCTTTAATTCATAACCCTTGAAAAACTCCCTGCCGTGTCTCCTCCACTTTCATAGAATAAGTAGGAACATTTTATGTCTAGACCTAAATGTACTCTGTAAAATTCCTAAGTCATTTGAAGCGTTAAATTAACACCAGGATTTGTTCTATGAAATGTCATCAAAGTGGTTTGCAAAATGAGTACCCTAGAGAGGCAATATATACTTGACAATGTGGTCCAGCCTGCATTTCTCATGAAATATGAATCATTACAGATGAAGGGAAAGTTGTGTCTACATTTCCATAGGAGTTTGCATACATTTTCACAGTAATAGGACTTTAAAATATTCTATGATGTTTTTCTTGTAAGTCAAGTTGCAACAATGAATTTAAAATAAACTTAAGTTAGTTGGGGCAACAAATAAAAATTCATATGTGCATGAGTCAGGAAAAGGTTTTAAAAAAATTTAGTGTACTTAACCCATTTCTTGAAGGTTTTATATTACTATCAAATATAACAAAGTTAATAGATAAATTAAGGCAGCATCTTAAATGAGTTTATTCTAAAGGTCAAAAATACTACCAAAAGAAACTGAGAACTTATGAGACTATGTTCAACAATTTATAAAAATTACAAATTTTTGTTGAAAAGCTAAATTTTATTTGCTAAATAATTATCCTCAGAGTGAAAACTTAATGACTCTAATAAAACTCTACTGGTCTTTCTTTGTTACTATTAACAGAATGCTATTGTCTTCTGGTGTTATATTTATAAAGTGGTCTCCTGTGACAATGTTTTCAAGTGTACTTCTCACTTTCTATTCTATGAGGCTTAGTGTGGTTGGTTTTATGTTGAGGTCTTTGATCTATTTGGACTTGAGATTTTTGCATGGTGATAGATACAGATCTATTTTCATTCTTTTACATGTTGATATTTAGTTATGCCAAGCACATTTTTAAAATATGCTTTGTTTTTTCCATTTTATATTTTTTGCTTCTTTATCATAAATCAGGTGTTCATAGGTGTGTGGATGGCCAAGGTCAGAAACACTGATAGCTTACACCGGCGAGGGTATGGGTAAGAGGAACTCTCCTTTATTGCCGTTAGAGTATAAACTGGTACAGCTGCTTTGGAAATCAGTATGGTGATTTCTCAAAAAAATTAGGAAACAGTGTACCTCAAGACACAGCAATACCACTTTTGAGGTTATACCCAAAAGATGCTCAGTCATACCACAAGGACATGTGCTCAACTATGTTGATAGCAACATTATTTTTAATGATGAGAACCCACAATCAACCTAAATGTCCCTTGACCAAAGAATGGATAAAGGAAATGTGATACATTTACACAGTGGAGGACTACACAGTTGAAAAAAATGGCATCTTGAAATTTACAGGAAAATGAATGGAGCTAGAAGACATCATAATGTCTAAGGTAATACAGATCCAGAAAGAAAAACATAATATTACCGACTCATAAGTGGCTTTTAGACATAAAGCAAAGAAAAACAAACTTATAATTCACAATCCCTGAAAACCTAGACAAAGAATACTCTAAGAGAGAAATACATGGTCAAATCTACATGGGAACTAGAAAAAGACAAATTTCCTGAGTGAATTAGGAGAGTGGGTACTATAAGAGAAGGGAGAAGGAGAGAGGAAGGGAGGGTAGTGAAAAAATAAATAGCTCAATAAAACATAAAAACAACATTACACATACCAACAGGTAGACAAGAAAAAATATTTAATAAAAGAAATTTTCAGAACATACACAACAGCTCTTTCATTGCTCATGTGAATATGTGTGTAAGTACATAATTATTTTACATTTGAGACATTGAATTACATTCCAGTATAGAAAAGTTTAGAATCTAAAACCTTCTCTAGAGCTTTGTGCATATGATATTTGTGAAATCAGAGATTAACTGCTGCTCTGGGGGTACCAATCACAGTCTCTGGGATGACCACTAAACTTTTGCTCTACAAAAAGTAAAAAACATATTGTATGTATAAGAAAAGTCAAAAATATAGTGTATAGGTCTGTGACAAAAATTCTAGGGAATATTCTTATCAAAGTGAAGTGAACCTATGTAGAGGGACACTGCTCATTCATTTCCTGGCTGACCAGATCCAAAATAATCACATAAAAAACTATGTTAATCACAACACTGCTTCGCCAATAGCTTAGGTTTCTTTCTAGCTGGCTCTTATATCTTAAATGAACACATTTCTATTATTCTGTGTGTCTCCACAAGACAGTGGTTTACCTGGCTGTCTCTCTCCTTAAGCAGCTACATATCATCTCCTGACCTGCCTTTTTTTTCTCCTCTGTTTGCAATTCCCACCTCTCTATTCTGCCCTTTTGTAGGCCAAAGCATATTTATTGATTAACCAATGAAAGCAGCATATATACAGAAGGACTTCCCACACCAAGCTAGAGTAAAAAAAGAGTTATAAAACTGATGGTGAATGCATCTGTTTTGTTTTGTTTTTTGTTTATTTTTTATCAGACAACAGTGGTAGAAGTGAGAAGCAGAGGAGGGCTTTTTGTGTTAATATTGTTTTGTTCTTTGTATTGCATTTGAAGAGACTGTACATGAAGACTTACAACTCCCCTGAACTCAAACCATGACCAGAACCTGTGGTTTTCTACTTTCTCCTCTTTGCTATCTTTACTACTCCCATAGCCTCTGCTCCCTCCCTTTTTTTGTCATTGGAGTGCTCTAAAATTCCTTGCTGGAATCCAGTTGCCTTAAATGCTTCTCTTTGTTATTGAGTCATGAATCAGACTCTCCATGTAGCTAAATCTCTTCTTATACTAGAGTACAGTGACATATTTATACTGTGGTTTTCTAACTTTATATTGACACACCAGGGAAGAGTACAAGAAGGTATATAGCAGCTGGATCTCAAAAAGGACTAAATATCAAGATTCTTTAATCTGAAAAGGATTGTGGCAATATCTTGCAATAGTTTTGATAGATTTTCATGCAAAAAATGCATTCTGGTTGCTACTAAGCTGTCTCAGCTATTGTCAAGGAAGCTAATACTTGTCCAAAGGTTCTAATTCGAGCATGATGAAAAATGGTTATGAATTTCATATTTTTTATGAAAAAAGTATTAGTTCTGGTATATTCTAAATCATGTGATTACAGTTGTCTGTTGCCAAAGTAAAAATATGAATGCTGCAATATTATTAACAGGAATACTTACAAAGTAAAATGATGGGGTCATTTTATGTAGAGTTCATGCCTCAATGACTTTGTAAGGTCCAAGGTAGAGATGTATAGATTAGAAATGTTGGGCTTAAGAAAACAGAGACACAGAAGAAACAGACAGAGACACAGAATAGAGTTGGGAAGGCAACTCAGTGAATATTTAATCTGCCCGTGTTTATTTCTCATGAGTTTTTAGTACTACAATACAAAAAGGAGGGAGAGGATACCTTTGCCAAGGTACAAGGCACTAAAAAGTAATCATCTTCACAAATACCCAAAGCATCAAGTAACCGCACCCTAGGTAAAATATCCTGTTAGTAGCCACACCTTGGTTCAAACCTCCTATCAATACCTTAAAGGTGCAAGACTAGGCCTGAACTCACTGACCTTTGGTCAAGGTGGAACAAATTGACTTCTGTGAGCTCTGACAATTTTACCTGTTTTTCATTTTTTACCAATGTGAAGATTGCAGTGTTCCATGGGAGTTAATAGTTGAATCAAATTACAAAATTAATAGGTGGTAAAATGCAAATATTATTTAAATTGTTGAATAAAATATTTAATTAAATTATATCACTTTGAAATGTGTTACTTAGAAATTACATTCCATGAGTACAGGCAAAATATATATAATCAGAAATTAAAGTCTTAAGAAATCCACAGTTTCATATACTGATTATTGTAAACCCTGTAATGATGAACTCCAACAAATGGATAAAACAAGAATAAGTCCACCAGAAGTACACAATTGCATAAGTCTCAGAAATCATCATTGGTACAGATGGAGGAAATGTTTGTCCGTGTGTGAGCAATAACCCAGAATTGTGATCTACAACTGAGCACAATGCAGACTTTGCCATATGGAAGAAACTTGAGAAATAAAGTGCTTGACTTTATCACAGGTCTCTAGAGACCTATCCTTAAAACACTGGGGAAAACTAGCTATGAAAGTCAGAGGAGAGTATGTGGGAAAGTGGTGAGAGCTGGGAGGAGGTAATAGAGTAAGTATAAACAAAGTCTTTTATATGTATATATATCATAGAAATAATTTTTAAAAATTGGAATAAGTATTTCCTTTTCATACCAGGAGTGAATCATGTCATTTAAACAGCTATATCTAGATGACCCTAATTCTACTTCTAACTAAACCATAACTGTTTTAATTTTCAATGAAAGTGCTTCTGGAAAGGAAGCTCTGGAGCTACTGGTGTTGCTTTTATTTTTATTCATTTCATTACTTATGTATCTATCCCTTTACTTACTTTAGGCTTTAGTTGAATAACATGTTAAAACACTATGGCATATATATTTGCAATTGGATCTCAGTAGATACAGATGTAGGACTAAGGAATTGGACAAGATTCTCAGCATTTTGTTATGCAGCTAAAGCTAAGACGTAAGATTTTATTTCAATTTAAATAAAATGCAAAGGTAGAACTGTGTGGCACTGGCTTGAACTGTCTGGCATTCCACCTCAAAGAGAATCTTTGACAGTGTTCCTCTTTAGACTATATTCACTTCCACGGTTTTTCTTAGTTAACATTAAAATTTTAATTCTTCGTGCAGCATAATTCACCAGGACTGTGCAGTTCTTTCATCCACTTCTCTCTTTGCAGCATTTCGTGAAATGTTCATTCATATCAAGAACCTTGAATTCACAGTGAGTGGTCTAGATTTTCCTGTCATTTTTTCTGCATATAATATGATATTGTCATTCAAAATGTGAAAGTGCCATTTAATTATATGCTTCTGTGGAGAACTGAACTTAGGGTAGTAAATATTGCTGAGACCAAAGGAGAACTTTTTAAATATATGCTTCTTAACTTACATTTTCATCACATTTTATGGGGCTGCATGCTATCTGTCCAAGTGAAAGATGGATTAGGAAGCACTTATAGGTTTGAATAACAATCAAAATTTCAAGTGAAATAACTTAAGTCCCGTGTCAACAAAAGGCAGGCTCCTATAGGAGGAGGGTGGAGCAGTGTAAGATAGGGTAGGGCCTCTTATATCATAGGCTTGCCTCAAACATTCTGGGGTAACAAGTGTAGTTTTGAACTTGCAGCCTTCCTCTTTCTGTCTTTCAAGTGTTGGGATTACAGGCATGTGTCACCACAGCCTACAAAATGTAGGTTGTTTTATAGTTTATATTCTTTGTACATGGTACTGCATCATAAGAACTTTGTCCTTTCCAGGCCATCCTGGTCTGAAAGTGCTAGTTCCAAGACATTCTCCAAAGCTACAGAGAAACACTGTATCAAAAACTAAAATAAAATGAAAAGACCATTGTCCTATGACTTATGAGTATGGACTGTATATTGAGCCCACTATTCCACTTCTCCTGTTACTCATCTCATTTGTCTCCTCCCAAAACCATAATGTTTTTCCTTCCTCTTTTCTGATTCTACTCTTTAAAAATAAATCCTTTGAGTTTTTTATTTCACTTATTCCCGCCCCAAACTACTCCCAGATCCAATATCCAATGTCCCTCTGACATTCTCCCACCCAATTTTCTCTCTCTCTCTCTCTCTCTCTCTCTCTCTCTCTCTCTCTCTGCATGTATACAGATGCACACACACATTTTATTTACCAATTTCTCCGTGGATAGACACCTGGATTGGTTCTATAACTTAGCCATTATGAATAGCGATGCAGCAAACATTGATGTACAAATTTTGCTGTGATTTCTTGGAGTAGAGAAGCAAGGTCTTGAGTTAATATCCCAGTGTTGTAAGTTGGAAGAAATATTAAGGTTACTATTAAAAAATTGTCAGAATATCGAGAGAGTAAGACAATAGTATTGATATGAAGAATATCTACTTATTTCCAATATTCAATATACTTTAAAAATTTTAATTGTTAGTTACATTAAATATCTCTTTAACTTTTATGAAACTTTAATGGATGTCACATGAGTTAGCCAAGTTCTTGTTTCAAGGATGCGCACTTGACAGTGCTTGTGAGGAAAAGAGCTTTGTTTAACTCAGAGTCTTGAGTTCCAAAGCACAGTACAATCATCTATTTAGACGTGATGATGGCTCCAGATGGATGACATCACCACATGGTCAACACTAAGAGCACATATGGAACAGATCACATTTTGAGACCAGAAACCAGAGAAATCATGCTTGCGTCTTCATAAACACCATCATGGGGATTAACTGGTACCTGTGCAGAACTACATTAATCCTGTCTGAAGGATGGGATTCCAGGGGGTAAACAGCCACTCCCTTTTCCTTGCCTTCCTAATCTCCTACTAATTACTGCTATGAAAGGAGGGCAGAATTCTAACATGTGAACCTTGGAATACAAATTCAAAACATAGTTAAACCATAGCATAATTAAAATAAGAAATAGTTGACTAAAATGTTAATAAAATGACCATGTATAATTGCCAAACAAATAAAATATAAATAAAGTATTCTGTATTGATAGAAGAATAAATTTTTAAAAATATTAAAACATAATTTTTCTATTTATGTGTTTGACTAAAAGTTTTCCCCAACATTATCCTTTAATTTGAATAATAAAAGTTATTAGATAATGTAATTCAGTGTATTAAGTATCAGTTGCTAAATGTTACAACTTATGGGAACAAATATTTTATCAACACAGTCACTTTTTATTCATTGCCTAAATTTGAAATATCCTTATGTACAAATTTTAGAACTGGACTTCAATGTTTTTAAAGATACAATTAGATAAATAGAATTGTATGTGAACTGTTGCATGGTATTCTCTCTCCAGTAAAATATCTTTTTATTCATGAATGGAAATTACTTTATAAACCACACACATATACTCATACACACACACACACACACACACACACCATTGTTTAAATCTCTAGACATTATTTTCAGGCATACAGAGCAAGTACATTTATTTAAGAAAATCTACGACATCTGATCAAGTACAAACTGCCTGCAGTGTGCACAAACCGTTCACTCTAACAGGCAGAAACTCTGTGAGTAGCTACAGTGTGACAATCAATTCTGAGCCCAGTGCCACTCTAGCGCAGAAATACTGGGCTGTAACGGTAGTTTAGTTCTCACTCCAAGACCCCGTTCTGGACTCTAAATGAAACAGAGGCTGATAGCCATCACATTATGGTAGGGCATGTGTATTACCCAAGGAAGGGAAAGGCTATACAGATTCAGTTCTGCACAGTACATACTAAGGGGGACAGGCTTTATTATGTACAGAGTGTGAGTGAGTCTGTCCCTATGTGTATTGTTGAAAATCAAACAGATGTTAATGGTGAGGAAACCATCAGCAACATGAGATTCACAGTCAGAATCCAAAGGCAGGCCAGAAGGTATCTCGCATTAGAACTCCAAATAGTCGTTAAGTGTCAAAACCACCTCAGAGAATAAAACCCTGTACTTTCAAAGGTGTATACAACTCCAGGTTGTGCAGTATTTCAGATCTCATGTTATTAATAGTAAAGAATTTAGCAACCACCTTAGGAGTTTTGCAATCTAATAGCCAGTCATGTGACCAAAAGCAGCATATCAAAACATCAGATTGGCAGTTTATATGAAGAGAGAGGGGAAAAGGGGGAGAGAAAGAGAATGCACAACAGTTATCAAACTATTCTTCAAACTGAAGGTAAAATAAGATATTTCAAAAACATAGACACAGGTAGAAATCAAAATTAAAAATTCTGAGGATCACATCCTTTAAACAATATTTCAAACCCACACTAAAAAGGACACAATGGTAAAAATGCAGAAAATCCATTATTTTCGAATATTCACAGAATCTTCAAATATATTAAGCCAATAACTATATTAATAACATTATATATGAGTAGATTGAATGGTTAATCAAGATACAGATGTTATTAGATGTTTCAATTGTTAAGTTAATCATTCTGTGTATAGGATACATAGAACATTCAGTAGAAATAAAGATACAACTAAGTTGGAAGTAGAAGGATAAACCAAATTAGAAAATGCAAACCACAACCAATAAAGTGATAAGAAAAATGATTTAATTACTGTTAAAGAAAATGACCACAAACAAAAAGTAATTTATATATAGAGAGGGACATTTTAAAAGGCTATGTTTTCTGTTAGGGCCTACAATATTTAAAAGGATTATACGCTTACACAGGAGTCCAACATATTGGAACACTTTTTAAAAGGCATAGGAAACTGTTATTATGAATAGTATTGCACTTTCAACAATTGATAGTAAATGAAATTTTTATATGAAACGCTTGATCAGAGCTGGAGGGATGACACAGTAATTGATACCACACAATGATCTTGCAAAGTAACCAAATTCCAGTTCCTAGCATTCCCAGTAGGCAGCTCACACCCACTGCATCTAGTACCGCAGAATATTTGATGGCTTCCTCTGTAGATACCAACACATAAGCATAGACACATGGAGAAACATACACATAAATAAAACAAAATTAACAAAATCAAAATAAATCCTTGACCAAAGAAATAAACTCACTAGACCTAACAGACACCTACAGAGTGATGGCAAGTAGTAAGCACATCATACTGCTGTTGGGAAGTCTTGCTTAATTCACACAGGAAGAAGAATTAATCTGAAATGAGCAATTTGATCCATTTGGAAATCATTTAAGGATCAACAGTTTGCAAATATTTACAAATTAAATAATACACTCAGGCATACCAAGGGCTCAAAGTAATCCTGGAATGAAATAAAAATATTTCAAATAATTATCCCAGAAACATAGTGTATCCAAATCTTTGGTCCATAATGAAAACAGTGCTCAGAGGAAAGTTAGCCAGTGAAAGACATTTATATTGATAGAGAAAAACAGTCTCAATTTAACAGTGTTATATCTCATCATAAGAGATCTTAAAAATATGATAAGAATCTCAATGTAATCATAATGAAATAGGTACCATTAGAGTGAAAATGTTATAAAATGAAGAAAAAGGAACTTTGAAAAGTTGACACAGGGAAGGTGTAGCTATTTCAAAAGCAAACATGATGACAAAAATACAGGGCGCAGAAATACACTGTTCCATCAGTAATACAATTCTGGGAATCACAATTTCATTATTACATTAGCAGTAACATAAAGTTGTTATATGTATCACCCGCATTAGTGACATGGCTCCCTATAGCATGTTTTATTCTAATTTTCAATATGATGGAAAATTTCATTAATTTATTCAAGAAAGTATCCTTGTATTGACCTCACACCTCGCTCCTCCCACCCATTTCACACTACCCCAACAGGCTTCCTTGTAAATTCATGTCCGTCTTCGTTTTTTGTAACAACCCACTAAATGAAGCCAGTGCTATACATCTGTGTGTGATTGTGTGAGGCGAACGTGATAACCACTACACTACGGAAACCTGTGTGTGATTGTGAAGCTTTCCTCTGGAGCAGGGGAAGACTACTGGTGGTCAGAGCTTAGGGCACAGGGAATTCTCTCATGACTCTAATTTCTGCTTAGAGATCCTAAGAAGTTTGCAGTTTCCTAGGAAATCAGATAGGTCCTGCCCAATGAGACAAACCTTTTCGCTTGGACATGCTACTGGATTAACCGGTAACTGCAAAGACCAATGATGATGAATCGTACTGCTTTCTATAATAATGTGTATTCTCCAAAAAGGAAAGGCCCAGGATTGAGTAAAACAAAACATCAAGCATGCCTGTGATGAAGCCCCAGACTATAAGCCTTGGGTTGAGTTGCGAAGCGTTCCTAAACCATCAACACACAGCAGTGGGAGAGCAAACCCATACTGACAGTGACAGAATCTCCCGTACCCACTACCCATCTTGTCAACCCTTATTTATTCCTTCATCCATGGATACATCTAAACTTCTTGTTCTACGTGTAGTGTAGTAAGATAGTGAGCTTAATTAAGCATTTTCAGGAGTGCTGTGACTATTCCTAACAAACTAGTTAAACTGGAAGGGAGCTATGAGAGCCCAAAGCTGTTGCAGCTGTGGTCGGAATTAGAGGTGAAATGTTAGTGTAATTTTTCTGTGAAGTGAGCATGTCTATGGGCATGTCTGTGGAACTCATTCTAGATGGATAATTCCATTTTTGTGATGTAATATGGATAACACTGTTGGTGTCTGCTGGAAAATTGCTCTAGGTTAATTGTAGCTGAGAGAGGGAACGATCTTATTTCTTTTGTATATATCATAAACCAAAGTTATTAAGTGGATTATTGAAGTAAATATAAGGGCAAAAATTGCAAAATGAAAGGCAATTATTTTTTTGAAGAAACTGAAAAACATAGACTTATCAAACACTTTATTTTCTGTTTTGTACTTCATCATGAACATGAGAGTAGAAGTTGAAAACATAAAATATAAATAAATGAACATATTTACAAGTAATATTTCTGATAGAGCACTTTTATACTGAACGCACACATAAATCCTACAATTCAATGATAAAAAGATAAAGATAACTTATTAAAAATTAAATAATACATTTCCAAAGACTAGGTACAAAGGGTCAGCAAACATGTAAAAAGTTGTTAATATCACTAATGATTTGCTATACACAACAAGTCAGAAATATCAATGACCAACAATTGCATGAGAATTAGGTCTTGACAACATTGCAGAAATACAAGATAAAAAAATCATACATGACTGCTGAGAAAAGTTACTTAGAAAAGATTTGGGTAGGTCTTCCAAATGTACAGCACAATATAAACATGTGATCCAGAAACTGAACATGGAGCATCACATAATAAAGGTCAGAGAAACCATAAACGTTGAGAGAACATATGCACAGATATTAATAGAGGCTCTCAAAAGCAAGAAATTGCAACAACTGCTTTCTGTCAACTTAGTAAGTGTGGGCTTTGAATTGATAAATTGTAGTTTTCCTAAACAACAACAACAACAAATAATCTTAAACAATGAACATAAGAAGATTTCCAAATGCCTGGACAATCTCGCTTAAGAAAAAAAAAACCGCTATTTGGGCCTGAGTGCAAATTGTTGCGTTCAGAATCTTACCCATGCCTGCATTGTGAGGGTTAAGATGAGACAAATGGGTATTGATCTCTGTTTCCTTTCTAACTGACTTTCAGAAAGACAATATTCAAAAGTGCAATGCTACACAGCTACCCTCAGCATTTGGGGGTACAACACAGACAAATGTACTCATTGTCTTCTTTATCCATACCTCCCCTTGATACCTTTAGTGTTTCACTCTACTAAAATCTTGAGGAAATAATTTCATTAATCATCTGTTGATTATCAGAGATGCAGTTGTCCCTTTTCGTTAAGGACCGTTAACAAGTCTGCCACATGTCATATAAAATGAACTATAAGATGCCGGTGAATCTTACTTTCTGGTACTGTCTCAAAAATATTCGCTTTCTGGAAAACATCACGAATATGGTCACCTTGTAAACTTAGTCTTAAATTTCAAAGTTGAGTCCTTGTGAATACTATCCAGAACCCGTGACTGTCTAATATTAATAAACCTGAAACCTAGTGTCTAAGACATACTCTGTGGATGTACAAGAAAGAAAAAACAAGAACAAAACCAAAACCATCATATATAAAGACTATTTTTTAACCATTACTTAAATTCCCAATATATGTCAATGTACTACTGAATAAATACCTTATACAAACAAGGAGACTCCCATCTAACATCTAATTTTTTTTAAAAGGTGGTCATCTCTGTGTGAAGGGAAGGACAATTTTTGTACCCAATTTTTTCTATCCATCCGTGTCTCTCTGAATCAGTCTCCTTCACTTCATCTCTCCTTTTCTGTGTCTGTATATGTTTTACGTGGTGTGTGCATGTGTGTGCTCTCTATGTGCCTTTATATGCTGTATGTATATAGCGTCGTGTGCATGTATGTGCTTTTTGACGGCATGTGCACTAGTTAAGGTTGGAGGAATGTGGTTTATACCTTACTTTATCACTTCCCACCTTGTTGTTAAAGATGAATTCTTTTTTTCAGCATACCTGAAGCTTCATTTTTGACTCGTTTGGCTTGTGAGTCTCCCAGCAATCCTCTGTCTCCATGCTGTGAGGGTAACATGCACCTCAGTCACACCTGACTCTTGCATAGGTTCTAGGAATTTGAGAAATTCAATTCCTCTGCTTATCATAGCAAGTGCTCTCACAGACTGAGTCATCTCTGCTGCCCCAATTTCCCTTTGTAAATGTTTGATCTTTTGCAAACAGAAAACTAGATTGCTTATATAATTAAATCAAAAACATGCATTATGACTGTAATGATAAACACATGCTTGCTAAGATGAAGTTGTTAAAAATATTTCGAGCTACATAGTGAAATCTAACCAAATGTGATAATTAACACACCTGGTTTCCTGAGGTTGTCATCTTTCTTCAGTTAACTACAAAACACGATGCTCAGTCGAATGTTTGTTTTCAGTCTGGAAAGGGGTTGAATTATTCTGTAATATTACCTCCTGACCATGTATGGAAAGTGACAATCCTTAACCAATGCATTGTGGTGCCAAAACAGATTACATGTGAACAGGATTATGGGGATATTATTTATTTCTACTTTCTTCATTCCATAGCAGAAATTTATCTCTGCTTATAAAGACCATGGTAGCTGGAGAATGGCCAGGGGGTGGTGGTGACTGACCTGGGGGCACTTCACACAGGGGACATACATATAGAGGACAAAGGTACAATGTCTAGGATGGGCTGGCTGCTGAATACAGATTTGATTTTAAGTACTGGAATATTAGTCACACCAGGAGATAAATCATTATAATATCCTCTATACAGGTCATAAGGAAGGGACAGCTTTCATCAAATACTTCTCAGGCCCACAGGTCAAGTTTCTCTCAAGCCGTGGATGGATGGATCTTATCAGTGCTTAGCTTTTAGCCCCATCACTGCACATGTGCTTCTGGGAAAAGCCTTCACTTGACCATGATGCTGGAAGACACAAGGGAGGGGACTTCTTATTGAAACTGTATTAATTTGGCCTTGAATTTGGAAAATGTACACTAGTGTCCTGCTATGCCATTAAAAATGTCAGTGACATTCAATAATTTGTTTTTTGTCTCAATGTCGGCTTTTCCCTCCTCTAAGTAATGGTATTATTTCTTCTACCCAGAGAATGTGATTACAGTTTAAGAAAGCAAAATGAGATGTGTGAACCTGAGGGATACTAGATAGCATTATTTCATATTCATAGTTACTGACTTTCTGAAGTTGATCTAATGTGACCCTGGGAACCTAAATGAAAGAATGCTTGATTATAGAATGTTATCAAACCTTGAATAGTCAAAGAGTAGAAGAGTGAAATAGGGACCTACTAAATAATAAATTAAAATTTATATGACTTTAAGGCCTATAAAAATTTAGTAATCATGATCTTAATTATGTCAACAAATCTGAGAGGCCATAGTAAGTCCTTGTTCAAATAATAGGAAACATGGTGCACCTAGAATCCTGAATATCAGAGAGCTGGATGGTAACATATACCTTTGATTCCAGAACTCAAAAAAGACAAAGAGAAAGGAAGGAAGGAAGGAAGGAAGGAAGGAAGGAAGGAAGGAAGGAAGGAAGGAAGGAAGGAAGGAAGAACCAGAAGTTCAAGGTCATTTTTAGCTAAGTATCCAGTGTGAGAACTCCTGAGACCCTGTTAATTAATAATAGCACCTTAAAAATGAATTAAAAATATTACCTTTTTAAAAAAAATACCATTCTTTGATGGGGAAGCTTTGTTAACCAGTTATCTTTAAGAGTGGGACCAAGTTCGGGTGTGGATTTCTGGGATCTGGAGAAAAACGGGCCCAGGGCCCAGGTGCTCTCTTTCTTTGTGGTTCCCTTGCAGCACAGCTAAGCTTGGACTTCTCATTCCTGTTTCGTGAGTTGTACTTAACATTTAATTATTTTCCAAGATGTTAACAATCTTTTGCACAAGAAGTCTTAACAAATGTCAAGATAAGGACTTAAAGTAGTTTCAAATGTTTGAGCAGTACCTGATCTGAAATACATCTAAATATGAGAATATATTAATATAGGAATAAAGAAATGTAGGGAATCTTGTTGGAAGCAATTTTCATATATCACTTGAGCAATGTTCCACTTAAAATTCTGCTTTACCAACTTGGTTGATTTAAACCTGCTTTATATTCAGATAAACTAGCTAATATTTATTGCCTACATGCCAGGACTCCCAGAAGCAAGCAAGACACTTTCTTGGTTTTTTTTCTTCTTGGCTATCCTATGTCTAATAAAAAGCCAGAAATGTAACAATTTCATTGATAATAATATGAATTGAACCAAAGTTTGCAAATCCTTTAATAAACTAATGAACAAAATATTCTGCAGAGAAAGTACCTGTTCTTTATTCAAGGGTGTTCAAACTGCTCATGACTTCCCTTGTTCTTGCTGTATTTACTCCCCAGTGCTGCAAGAAGACAAGAGGGAACAAAGATGTCAACAGCCTTCAGAATAAAGGCAATGTAAATGAAAATATTGGTTTTTCAAGAAAGATATCAGTGGTTTTTCCTATGTAAACTATTGAAGGAAGTAAAAACCCAGTATTTTCTGATTGAACTTTCAATAAACATAGGGGATTCTTAGTAGATGGCAGTGTCTATCTGAGAAGGCTGCTCCAAGATGCAGTTAAAACTGGAAAACAAACAACACTCTTCTTTTTTTATTTTGTGAGATTATGAATGTCTTTCTCTATTGAAAAAGTTAAGTGAGAACAGAGACAAAAAATGTAAATCACACGAGCTTCCTTCTATCATTTCCTATATGTGGGCTTTAACTCTTTTGATTTCTATCTACAAGTCTTCCTTAAACCTACTTTCTAATTAATGCTACTGTGAGAATAAAAGAAAACCTGACATTAATCTTGATATTTCTGATTAAAAAAAAAAAACACAAACACAAGTGCTGTCTTCTTTACTAAATACAAGCCTACAAGCCAAGCAACTGATGTCTGCAAGATGCTGCAGCAAGTATGCCACTTCTGCAAAGGAGGATCCACGAGTGTCTAATGTGGTGAGACTGATAACATTAACACAGAGCACATTAGCACTATGCTGTGGCTCCTTTCTCTGTACTGAATCCTTCCCACCTAACGGTACATGGAAGATGCAAAAGATTTAGAACATCCTGGAAACATGCAAGAGTTAGGAGTTCCATGAAAGTTACAGGACTCATATTGTTCTGAATTTACAAGACTCATATACTACTCTTCAAAGTTACATGGGCAGTGGACAGTTGATGAATGAGAGAAATGTCTTTAGTAAAACTGTACCCAAGTTGCACAGCAATAATTCAGATAGAGGTTTTGTGAGCTCCCATCATCTGAGGGTCTAAAGTGTAGTGTTCAGTTATGTAGCTACCTTTCACTCACTTCTGATCCCAGCAGAAGCCCATTATCCTTAATCCTATATGCAATCTCAATTACTGCTTGGTTCTTCAAGGTGGTTGTGAATACAATCATTTATTGTGTTGTTACTACCCATGTCTATGGTATGTGTTCATATATTCTAGAATATATTATGTACCAAAATTTCTTTTTCAAATACACATTGACATGAGCTTGATAACTTTTGTTAAATATAATGCATTCTGCAGTATGTTATAAAGATGACATTATAATACTAACTTATTAACAATTAGAACCAATCTTACTAGATCAGGAGTATAAGCCAAATCCAATGATATGTTCATATCCATAGAGGGTTTAAAAGCCATGAGAAGACAATTGAAACAAAACTGTCACAAACTAAGGAATGCAAATAATTTCAGGGAGTCAACAGAAGTACAGAAAAGGAAGGGAAGACACTTCCACCCCTTCAAACATCAACAAACAATGTGACACTACTGGGACTTTGGCATTGAACTAACTCCTAAGGGGAATGGATGAGTTTGTTTTGTATGAAACCATCTCAATTTGTTATAGCTTCTCAAGCTTCTGAACTTTTTGACTACTACAGGAAAGGGATGAGATTGTTTTATACAAAGTCACAGTTAATTTATTATAGCTTCCTAAGCAAACCAAGCATAATGTCATGTCATGTTTTTAGAGAAGTGTTCTCTGACTCTGTGTGAGTTCTAGATCTGGCTGAGATATTTCTTTCATATCACACATAGTCTAAGTGCCACATAATTTCAAATTTCCTCTCCTCTCTTGCCGTGAAGCAAGAAGATATTTGCTGCTGATTACTTCTGACTAATTTAATTTATCCTTATATTCATAGAAGGTCTACGTATAGTGTGAAAAATCTGTAGTTAACTGAACCTTTAAATATATTATTGTTAATGTGTTTTTCATGAAGATTAGTATTCTTTATTTAATTTATAATAGATGACATCTACATTAATTTATAGCAATAGGACCTTACTGAGTATTTTATTACTATGAAATTCCATGCTGTGAACACTTTCTTCTAAACTTGTCTTGGCTTAGAGATTTATCAAGAGTTGGGAATTAGAAAAAGTAAAAAAGGAAACAGCAGAATTTGAAGACCAGAGGTCACTTAGCCTTAGGAGTCTGGAGAAGGCCAGATGCAGCCTATGTTTTTTGGTCTCTCACCAAGGACAGAGTGATCAATTTTTTAAATGCTCCTCTATGTTCAAAATGAGCAGTAATTGCAATATGCTGACAGAGGAATCCCTGATGTTTCACACATGATAGTCAAGCAACTTTGGGAATCCACTTCCAAAGAGCTTCAGATTAAATCCACTATGATTTTATTAAGCACCCTACCCAAGGACAGCTTTTCCTGTCTTTGGGAAACACTGATTCTGGTGTTTTAGAAGCATTTCTAAAAGTTGTATGATGTGTAGTTCAACAGAATGCATCTTTGCTTACAATTTACCACTCTATGAAATAAACTACCAATTGTCCCTACCAGCACTAAAAGATTTTCTTCAAATCCATGCCCCTGTCTTGCAAACTTTCTTAATAATTTCACTCTATGTTGGTCAACTTTACTTTGAAAAGTACTTCTAATGAAACTGCCCTTATTTATGCTGGAATAGTTTTATTTCTGTTCAAGTTACCAAGTGAAGCATGTAGTTGAAAATAAAAACCTTATTTTAAATAAATTTGTATTCAAGTTATATTAAAAATTGCAGGTAAGTAAGTTCAGCTACATATATATATATACCTCTGCAATCTAATGTTCTAGTAATATTTTCTTTTGTATGTGCACAAATTGTTTTATAGATATTGTTCTAATGAAAAATATAGAAATAAGAATTGTAAAACATTATAATTAGTACTATGCCCATTTCAATTTTTCCTGGAAAATGTAATATTCAAACGCAGTGTTTTGCTTGAGGAGGTTATTAAGGCCAGGTGATATAACTGCAAGTGTTAAGCGAGACTCCAATTGCATATACATATCAATAACACACAAGAAAGACTTTTTTACTTCATACAGAAACTGTAGGTAAAGAACATATATAGAGAAATCATGAAGAGACAGACTCCTTAATAAACATTCTACAAAGTAGTCCTTTTTAAAATTGGTAAATAAATTGGTAGTTGTAAAAATATGAATGGATTTTACACCAGAAATGTGACTCTAGGCAGGGGAGAAGGCCCAATGGGCAATGTGCCTGTCATGCAAGTTTAAGAATCTAACTTTGGACCCCAAAATAAAGCAGGCATGGCTACACATTTCTCTGACCATACTAATGGTTGGAATAGATCTAGTTGGAGCTCCAGAAGTTGGTGACCAAACAATCTAGCCAGTAGATCAACTATGTGCTAAGTAAGAGACCCTGTCACAAAAATAATGTCTAAAGTGATATTGGAAGACTTCTGATGTCAACCTCTGTTCTCCATATGTACATACACTGCACAGACACACTCACAGACAAATAGACATTGCACGTACATGTGCAAACACACACAGGCACACACACAGAGACACACACACACACACACACACAGAGAGAAATAAAACTTCTGGTGTTGCCCAAAAGCCCTAAGCACAATAAAAAGAAAGAAATATGGAGTGCATAGAAATGAGGCATTGGCTACAAGGTCATAAGATTTTCTGATTCTCAGAATTATTCTGTTTTCTGTCTCTCCATTCATCATCTGTTAATATTATGGAAACTTAGTTAAAAAAAAAACAAATAAACCCAATTTTGCCGTTTTACTTGTGAATACAAACAATGGTATCCTCCAGTCTTTCAATTGCAGCTGAGATTCCACCTGGAGTGCTGGGTTAATTTGTTGGATGTGAGTACATGGTGATGCCTCTTCCCTTCCTTCTTAGCTCTGCAAAGACAATCCTGGACCCACATCGGCAGAAGTAACTTCTATTTAAAACTCTACTGAGATTGAGTCTCCCTGGTTGAAAATAAATGGCTGCTTATTTTAGTCAAGCTCAGATGGTTTTCTAGGACAGGGCTGTGCCCGATGGTGATGTCACAGCAACTCAGTTCCTGGTGGAAGAAATTGATGGATTGATCTTGCTCAGAATGTCAGAGGAGTACAACAGTGGTATTCCTGGGCTGTATTTGTGGTGAGGATTTAAGTCCCTGGCAAAGAAGAAAAGAGGACAGTTGTGATGATAAGTGTCTTTTTACGGTGGCTTCTTCAATCAAAATAGGTCACTTCACAGAAATACTCAAAATCACATGTATCTAGTAAATAATTCCTGCTAGGTCACTTATAGAAAGTTCTAAAGAAAGTTCTTCAAGAAACTTGTAAGCCTATCATATTCCTTGAACACAATACTTTCTTCTACTATAAGAGCCATCTGTATAACTTTCTGAATTTTTCTCACATGACTTATTTAATATTTGCAAATGAGATCATCTAAAAACAAACGGCTTACAAACAACAGACATATTATCCAAATAATGCTAAGTGTTGAAATAACTGCAAAATGTAAAAGAGCATGAAAATTGAGATGATGGTCTGCTTCTTTCCACATAGAGACTTGGCTGGAAATTTTTGTGTTTTATTCTACCAGGATAGTCATCAATCTAATGACAGGAGATTTCCAGTTCAGCCTATGTGTCTACTACTTCCAGGAGTCTTAGCTGAGAGCATCTTTGTAGACTCATGGAAGTTTCCCTTTCAACAACCTAGAAGTCCCTCAATCAAAGTAATCAAGTATTACTCAGCTATTAAAAACAATGACATCAGGAAAATGGAGGGCAAAAGCACAGAACTAAAAAAAATTCTGAGTGAGGTAAAATGTTGTGATCCAGAAAAACAAACATGGTAGGTACTCACTCAAAATCGGATATTAACTATAAAGTATTGGATAGCCATGCTAAAATCCATAGACCCAGAGTGTTGACAGAGGTTTCTTTCCCACTGGTGAAATGGTGCACATTTTTACAACATTCTGGCCAGAACTCCAAATAGGAACCTCAGAAAAACCCTAGTAAATACTCAGAGACTATTTGAAATTATACCAGACAGTAATCTTGGAACCTAACTATGATTTTACTTTCACAGGCTCCCATAGAAAAAACATCACCCCCAAGACAGCTGGAAATAATTCTAGAAGACAACATTCCCTCTCCCAGCAAATTTTGTCCTCAGGGTTAGGGACATAATTTAGGGCTAGATTATAATTGTTATAGGGTTGAGGTTGGGGACAAATTATGTAAGTTCAGGGATCTCTTTGATGAAAAATGAAATTAAATAGGATAATAGATTAGTGTGAGCTTACTCACACTAATAATAATAGTAATTGAGTGAATACTTGTGAGCTAATATTTATAGGCAATTTACATTGGTATAGATTCTTGTATGTTGATACAAACTTAAATTATATTGAATATGCTCCTATTTTCATCTAAAATATTTGTATACTTAGGTGGTGTTATTTTTTCATATTGTATGCAAGCATGCTTTGACCTCAGCTTAAAACATTGATACAATTTTAGGATATATTTATCATATTGCAATATAAATTTATACATCTGATCAAGATACATATATCCTGTTTACATCTTGCTACATTTGTTGCACAGTTGTTTAAAGATTGTTTAATATTCTAATATATAGCCTTAATCTTTAAGTTATATAAGTATTAAGAATTATAGGCCAATAGTCATCCATGTTTGTTATACTTATAGTTAGACTAATCAGGTTCTTTAGATAAATAGAGATTTTATTCTGCATAGATGGGTAATCGTCAACCCCTTCAAAGAGCTGTAGAATATGGCATTTAAATAACTTAGGGTTCTGTTGACATGAGACACTATTGCTCCTGGAAGCACCAATCTATTCTCGAGAGAATGTTGAGTACCAAAGACATTCCACTTGGAGATTGTTTCCTTCTTGGCAAAACTAGCCTTTGGGCAAGGAACCGCCCATGCATCTACCACTGACAAAATGCATGATGTCTGGACAGGACAAGCAGTATACATGAAAAAAACTGTCAAATCTTACCAAGACAAGGTGAAATGGTTTTGAAAAATTTTCTGCCTCTGAAAATGGGCTGTCAGTTACTCTAGACCTTAGCCAAAGTTGGTTACTCTAATGTTGCAAATGAGACTTTGAGTGACTGTCCAGGTAACATTATGTCTCTGTCAATTCTAGGGTTTTGCAAGTTGCTTACAATGTATTTCCTGTTTACTTAGGTAATATTCTCTTCTTCTGGAGACTTTGATGAAGTTGAAGAATTGATAGTAATAATATAGTTATCCTTAGTTATGATAAAAGATAAAATAGATATAAATATAGTAATTGTAATTCTCGCTTGATACCTGTTTTGTCATATGTAATTTTACTGTGTTAAAATTAAAACCTTCCTTCTTATTTAAACAGAAAAGGGGAGGTGATATGGGATTCCCCTCTGTATGCTGTGAATACCATTGTTTAATATAGAAACTGTATTGGGCCTGCACATGGAATAGAGGTAGGTGAGGAAAACAAATATGAATGCTGGGAGAAAGAAGGAGGAGTTGGTGAGAAGCTATGAAGCTGCCACCAGAGACATACACGCTGAAACTTTGCTGGTAGGCCACAACCTCGAGGTGATGTACAGATTAATGAAGATGGGTTAATTTAAGATGTAAGAGTTAGCCAATAAGAAGCTAGAGCTAGCCGGGCGGTAGTGGCGCATGCCTTTAATCCCAGCACTCGGGAGGCAGAGGCAGGCATATCTCTGGGAGTTTGAGTCCAGCCTGATCTACAAGAGCTAGTTCCAGGACAGGCATCAAAGCTTCAAAGAAACCCTGTCTCGAACCCCCCCCCCCCCAAAAAAAAAACCCTAAAGCTAAAGGGCCAAGCAATGATTTAAATAATTGCTTTGTGGTTATTTCAGGGCTGAGCAGCCAGGAACACGGTAGTAGCCTTATTACAACAGCTGCTATTCTTGAGAACTGCTTTTCCTTCTCTGTCTCCCTCAGTGCCTCCACCCATGCTGCTGCTGCGGTCTTTTTTCTCCGGCTTTATTCAGATTGTGTTCTCTGAGGGTCAACACCTGTCTCCTCTGAAGAAGGTCAAAGAGCGTGGTAGGGGTTAGGGAGGCTGGGGCCAGTGTTAGAGTGGATGGGAGACAGTTTCAGCTGCTGAGGACACTGAGAAATTTAAAACATATATTGTGGCCATGGCTGTTAACCTTCTATCCACTTCTACGTCTTCCTCTACTCTTCAGCCTACCTTTTTACCCTCCCAACTTAGTGTCTATTATGTTGTTGTAATCATGGTGTCTCTTCACATCAATAGAAACCTCAGCCAAGACACTATCTAATCTTGCAAGCAGGGAGATATTTTCCTTGTCATCTGAGGGTGATTTCTCTATAATCTACATCCAAACCTAGTAGAATGTTTAGCAGTAGGGTTTCACCATCTGCCTACAGCAAGTAACCAAGAATGGAGGCACCAGTGTCATCTGAGTGTTTCTGGGTCCTCTCTGAGTAACAGTTTGAATGGAGTTATCCTATGCCTAGCACGAAGATTTTCATTTAGTAATTCATACTGATCCTTTCAAAACCTACAGAGTAAAAAACACATCGTAGAACTTGTATAGCCAGCTGAGGAAGGTGTTGTTTCCTCCCATGAAATGGTAAAGTATAAACTAAGATAGATCATATACAGCTTAGTGAAGGATGTCAAGCACAGGGAAAGGTTGTTCCTGGAATTCATATAAAGAGGCCATCAACATTTCCTTCCCGTGGGTTCAAATTTGTTTAAAAGTCTTTTCACAGGTACTAGGAGTATGGTAGGAGGCCAAAGATTTTCTTTTGGAAAGGAAAAATGGTTGTTATACTAATAATTATCTAATTCACTGAAAACAACTCTACCTTTGTTGAATTGTTAATTTTAATTTGAGCATCACAGTTTTATAAGATACTATTTGGGTTTGATATTAATGTGATGCCTTCTTTAAAATATCACTCTGTTCATGGAAAATAAAACATTAGTTTTTATATTTTATAATTGGATTAAATCACAGAAGATATTTTATGAGTATGGTTAGTCTTAAAATATTTAATACTTCTTGCAAAACATTTATGAAGGTACTAAAGAAAGCTAGAGAAATATGAGAAGATAAAGGTTCTAGCCTTTGAATATTATAGCACAGTAAGAAAGATGAGACTGTTAATGAACGAATAAACACTTTAAACTGAAAGCATATGCTATCCAAGACCTGTAAATGCTGAAAAGACATAGATGATAAAAAAGCAAAATATATTTACAGAGGTTGTCTTAATTGGCAAGTCCTACAATAATGAAATACTGATTGTATTAAATAGCAAAATTGAATTTTCTCATTGGTCTGGAATCTCAAAATCAAAGTGTTGACAGGCTTTCCGTCTTCTCAGTCATCTGTACTTGACTTGAAATGTCCATATTCACATTGCGTCATCACATGTTCTTCTTCGAGGGCACAGTCTGGAGTTTTCTGGTTTTTAATCTCTTCAATACAGAAGAACATCAGTAAGAGTGGGTTAGGAACACCCTATTACTCTTACATTACATTAAACCAATTATTAATTGAAATGTCCTTCTTACAAATTGAGTGCACTTTAAAATGCTACAGAAAAAGAGTCAATGTGTGAATTTTGAGTTGACATAATTTTCCAAATAGAAAAACATCCCACTAATATCTTGGAAATTGACAAATATTATTGTCTTTAAGACAGGAAGCTTGCTGACATTAACTGACATTAACAGAACTTTTCCTTGTCATAATTTCCACTATTAATTGTTCTCCAAATCTTACATACATACTTCTCTCTCTGCCTTCTCTATTTCAACCAAAAAAAGGTCACTTAGTCTCAATTACATCAGTATTGTTTTCTCATCCATTTACACACAGGCATTTCTCATTCTTGATGGAACTCTGGATTCAGATGCATGTTCAACTTTGAACTCAATATTCATGTTATTTATGTGTGTCCTTTGTAGACATCATATGATGATAAATTTTTTAAGTTATGCAATGAGTGTTTTCCCAGTTGATATCTGCCTAATTGTTTCTGCTCTCATTCCATAACTATGTGTCCTAAGAGTCTGTTTGATTCCACATATTTCCCCCAGATACAGTGATTCATGATCTTGGATTTTGTTGTTCATCACAACTCTACAGAACGTAGCAGCTTAAAATAATATGAGTGTAGTACATGTGTCTTGATTATTCTACTGACAGCTCCTGAAATATAGCTCTGCACTGTTCAACTTACCACCTCCAGGACTGACTGCAGTGCTTAATACCACAGAAGTTAATTAGAGATATTTATCAAATGCTTATTTAATATAAAAAGGATAAATGTATTATCATTGATCAGAGGATAACAAAAATGTAGTACATTTTCAACAATAAAGTCTAAGATTTTCTTTTTTAACTAGATAGTTGAATGAATGAAAATGCTGTCACAGATTTCTTTAGAAACTTAGTAGAGTAAAAATAACAGGGAAACTAATAGAAATGTGAGAAATAATAGGAAGATTACTTATGAAAATTTCTATTAGCTGTACAATGTGTAGATTCCCCAGTTAAATCACATGATGAGAGATAACAGAGCTAAAATCAGCTTTGGCCACTTTTGTACAAAATTTTATGAAGTATGAATATAAGAAGGGTTTCCTTATGGTCAGTATGAGGAATTTTATTTTTAACAAATGAATCCTCAGTTTATAATCTGTGGAATATTTGAGAAAAAAAGCTGTTATGGATCCTAATTTCTGAATTCTTAACATATAAAAAAAAACTTGTTGGTAGTATGGTACTTTGTGTATTCACAGACATCCGAAGGTCGGTTCTCCAATCTCTCTCTTCCTCTGCCCATCTCTACCTCTCACTCTTGCCATACTTGAAGCTACACAATGGTTTCTAAATAGAAAAATGATGAGAACATAGGTAATTACATCATTTTTAATTTTTGAAATTTTGTACATGTGTTCAATGAGCGGTGTTTATATCCATTCCCTATATATCCTCTAATACTTCGATTACCACCTTATTTATTTTGTTAACCTTCTAAGTTGAGGTAGTACTGCCCACAAATGTATGGGTAAAGGGCTATCCACTTAAGAAAAGGAAACCAAAAGTATTTCCTAGTATGAAATTGTTCTAGAATACAACTGACTGAGAATGACAGAATTTCCTTGAAACTATAATTTTGAACCTAGCAGTTGCTATTTTCACAACAATCAATCAATCTGTCATTGATATATGTATAATACTATTTTGTATTCTGTAGTGCATACCACAGGTAGCACATGAAAGAGTGTAAAAAATAGTGTATATATTCTTTGTTTAGTTCAGATAACTTTCTTTGATTTTTGTAAGTTAGTGAATCTACATAAAAAGTTAAGATCTTGTTTCCAATAAAGTTGGTAGATGTGTATTTTTGTATAAGTGTTGGTAGGGTGTACACCTTCCAGTGCTTCCCAGAACTGGTATAATAAAGTACTTTGAGCTTTCTGGATCTAAACTTAGAAATTCATTATATGAGAGTTTGTGAAACCTAGACTCAAGTCAGTGAGACTGTTAAACAGGTATTTCTAATAGCAATGATATACAATCTAATCAATATTTTTCCTTCACTCAGAATATTTGCCTGGCAATCTTCTTCATTCGTTGACTTACAAAAGCAATACCCAAATCTTGGTCTTCATATTTCCACAATATAATTTCATATTTTCACATCATATAACTTCATTTTTTTGTTATCCGATATAGCTCTTCTTATTACAACACACATATTAATCAAAGCTCATTTTGCAATGACTCAATTTCTAGTAATGTAACATTCACAGGTACTAACTTCAGCACCTTTGGTTATAGAGACAACTCAATTTATAATACTGCTTTGATGTCCAAAGATTGTGTGTTGAGGACACATAGTGATTTATTTTCTCAGTATCCTCATAATAATATAAATTATGATGTTAACAATAAAATGCATTTAAGATTTTAAAGAGTTATAAGCAGTGAATGGCTGGAGTTGACCTTCTTCAAAACTGTCTTCCTTGAATGATTTTTGTCTTATTCTGTACATGTTCTATTCTTAGATTTCTGAGCTATTTTTAGGATCTAGAGTGACCAAATGACTAATATTAAGATAGTAAGTTACCTCCTTGGAGAATTTTAAGTGAGACTGTGTGATTTCAACTTTAATTAAAATATTTTGTTCTTGACAAGAGAATCTGTGTATTTGATTTCTTTGAGTCACAGAGAGGAGAAATAAGAAAGACCTCATGTGTAGGAGAAAAAGACCTCATGTGTAGGAGAAAAAGACCTCATGTGTAGGAGAAAAAGACCTCATGTGTAGAAGAGGGAATAAAGGAGTGGCTAGAGACAAAGCGTATGTGTTCCTGGTATTGCTTACTTTCCAAGAGCAGCTTTTAAAAATTAAAGTCCAAAGTTGTGTTTTCCCATTCATTACCTGCATATTCCCTTTCAGAAAAATTAGCAAAGTACAATTTTGACTTATAATTCTTGAGAAATGAATCTTATTTTAACTATAATAGTAGAAATGTACATTTTTATATTGCAAAGTATCTAAAGGCATATAAAGGACATAATAGATATAACACTGATTTATATTAAATTCAAATTATGTGTTCTTCTGCATATAATTTAGACTTAAACAAATTATCAAAATGCCAGTATATGTAAAATTAAAGTCCAACATATATAGGTCACATATAGTTTATGTATTACTACACACTTGAAAAGCCTCTGTTGAACTCTAAGTTTTTCCTTTATCTCCCCTCTTCTCCTTGTCCCTTCATTTCTTTCTTTCCTCCCACACACACACACACACACACACACACATATATAAATGATTTTGGTTATATTTCCTAAACAATTCAAAGTTTGGAATTCAATTTCCATTCTAGATGGCATTGCCACTAATCTAAATATGATTGAAAATAAACAGGAGGGCACAAATAAGCTATGAGTAAATATAAAGTTATCTATTACAGACTTAATCACCACATGGCTGGATATCGTTTAAGGTATAGGTAGTAGAGGTATTACAACCACAGCCCCCCAGATGATGAAAAACAGCAGTACTGTAGATACTCTAAGTGTCCAGAAAATAAATAAAAATATGAGAAAGAACAGCAGCCCTTGATCTCAATGTATTTCCACTTTGCTAGGCTTTTAAATTATTTATTCATTTATTGATTTATTCATCCATTTATTAATTTAATTATTTAGGTTTTGGGGACAGGGTTCATCTGTAGCTTTGGACCCTGTCCTGAGACTAGATTTTGTAGACCAGGCTGGCCTCAATCTCTTCTCAGTCTCGTAGATCTGAGTGACTCTGACTCCCGAGTGCTAGAATTAAAGGCATAAACCACCATCACCTGGCTTCACTTTGATAAAATTTAAGGAGCATGTTTAACTTTGTTTATCCTTAATAGGGAACAGGAGAGAAAAACGGTTCAGGATAGAACTGTATCTCTGAGAAAGACACAATGAGGTGAAGAAAGAAGGGTAAAGAAATGTAAGGAGCGGGCACAAAGAGGGTGAAGACAAGAAGGGGAGGGAATGGAAGGAAAGGATGGCAGGGAATGGAGAGGAGAGGAAAGGAGAGGTGAACAGAAGAGAGAGGAGAGCAGAGGAAAGGCAAAGAGAGGAGATGAGATGAAAGGGGAACAGATGAGAGGAGAGGCAAGAAGAGGAAGGAAATAGTGGCTCATACTCTTGAGGAACTTATAATAAATACAATCAGCTAATTAAATTATAAAATATTCTTGAAACACCTAGGAGAAAATGTGAAACTCAGATCAGATCACAAACAAGGATTTATAGGCATATAAAGATCACTCAATAAATAATGTTATAAAAATAAAGTCATTTTTATATAATGTCATTTACATGATATATCTAAGATATATACATTCATATTGTTCATTTTATCCAGGCATAGCACTGGAGGAAAAATGCACTATTATTTGATACCAAAATGTATAATAATAATAAAATAATAATAATAATTCAGGTTAAATAACATTAACTGTATTAGAAGTTACAATTATTATAGACTTTTAGATATTCTTAAGCATCATATGCAATATATTATTATAAAAATCAAATACATATGCCTTCTCATTTGACCCCAGAGACTGCTCTCTTTATCTTAATGAACTAAAAAAAAACATATTCTGATATCTCTGTCTTATGTCCCCCACCAAGTGTGCTGAAAAATTACTGCCGTTTCACAAGCAAGTCCCATTTCTGTAGTGTATCATGATGTCGGCAGCAGTCTCCATTTGGTTTCATTCTCCCGATTTCTACATCCAAATTTCTGCTGGTGTCATGTGTAACTTCACACTGTCAAAATAAAAAATCCATATTATCATATATATCCATAATCAACTTCTATCACTTTGGCGATAGGGGGTCCAAATGCTCAAAATGCGTTGTTTCATTCACATTATTACAATGGTGTGATTATTATTCATTATGGGAAAATGTTACAATATGAATGCATTATATTCTAAGTTTCTAATGCCTCAAGCCCTCTGCTTCACAAATGGTAATATGAAAAGCTATTCTCTACACTTCACTAATTGCTCAAAACCAAGGAAATTTATTTTGCTTCATATTTGGAACATACCACCCTTCATTATTTTTATACACTTTCACTTTCAAAATTAGACTTTGATATATTGAAGAATAGGGCCAAGTGTTCTGTCTTCTCTTTTCTGAGGTTAACCTACACAGTGACAATACAGTTACTAAATTATCATTCTGTCATGGGTACATGACTCTAGAAATTATTTGGATTCCAGTGGTTTCTTAAATCATTTTCTCGTTGCTACTATTCAGTTTCAGACAGGATTCCATTTCATGTATTGCTTGTCCCCTTACTTTCTCCTGGTCTGTGACAGTTTTGGTTTTGTGGGGTTTTTATTATTATTTTTACTATCCCTTCACATTTTACAAACTTAAAACTATTGAGGACTGCTGGTCAATTACTTTAAAAGTCTTCGTCTAAAGTTGGAAGCTTTGCTTATTCAAAGTTGGCAGCCGTGGTTGTGCATCTTGAACAAACTATCATCAGTCTCATTGACTCTCATCTATTGATGCTTGGTGCCAGGGCTCTTAATTCCCCATGGTTCAAACTCAGGGACTTTTTGAAGACAGTGCGTGAGTTTTAGTACTTCAGATTTACATGTTTCTGTTGCAATTTATATATTTTGAGGAGATCATTTGAGATTTACCAAAATCTCGTATATCTTATTTTTAACCTCTAATCATAACATTGACCCTTGAATCTCATTGAAATAGTTAATTCCCTATTGATCTAACCACTTTTTTATGTTCCTTTAATTTATTCTACAATAATTAGGTGGGGGTTTTTGTATACAAAAGCTGTCTTTTCTTCACGATTTAGTTGTATGTTCACTTTTCTTCATATTGGGGTGGACTACAGGACATTTGTTATTTCTATAGCTTTTAATACCATGCTGCCATTACTGGTTTTGTTGCTTAAACTTTTCTAATTTGGATCATTGCTCTATTAATATAGTTGGAGTTATTTTTGTTTTGCTTGTCTGTCATTCTCTAAAATTTCACCATTTAGGAACTAATGACATGTTTTACGTTGTTTTAATCCAAGGAACACAGATGTAACTTCATTAAAGAGTCCTTGGGCACTCAGTATTCATAGGCAATATGGTATGATGTCTCCAGGGTCTCTCAGTATCTTAACAGAAAAAGATAAGATGGTACATATACTAACATGAGGGTTAACTTGGCTTTCAAGTTGACTAGGTCAAACAACACCTAGAAAAGCTGACTAAAATCACAGTTCTGGTTATAGTTTTAAATGTATTCTAGATAGAATTGATTATGAAACTAAATGTAATTGGCACTACCCAACAGGCTAGACATCAAATGCGTGAAAATAGAAGCTCAAGAGTAAGCGTCACAGAAGTAGCTACTGTCCATAGTCTATTTACACACTGTTATGGAGAGAATTTTACATCGTTTTAGTCTCTGGCCCCCCCATGTGAGACTAACAGTTTCAAGTCTCTTTGTTTTCCTCGTTTGAAAGAGTTTTATATTTATCCCAAATCCTGGTTATTTTATTTGTTTATTTGTTATGATATTCAGATCATTGTTATGGTCCTAAGCATTTGAACTATGAATAGGATAATTCCTAAAACTATGAACTTCTTTGATCATATCATCTATTCTGATTTGCTCATGTCTCAATCAGCACAATATCTCAGAGTGGGCGACTTCTAACAACACAAATTTGTTATTGTCTGTTCTGAAAACTGTGAACCCAAGTTCAGAGAGGATGAGCCTTTTACTCAAAGAGTGTACCTCCTTGCTCTACTGTGATAGGATGGGAATAAGATGATGACATTCTCTCAGACCTTTTTTTTAAAAGGTAATAATCCCATTAATAAGTATAAGGCCCTATGACTTAATTGCCTTCTGAGGATCTCATTAATTTCATGTGGTGGCCTTGTGGATTACACTTCAGCACACAACTTTTAAAAGAGACACACATTCAGAACTTATTAGTCAATCTCTGAGGTCGCCGGGCGGTGGTGGGCGCACGCCTTTAATCCCAGCACTGGGGAGGCAGAGGCAGGCGGATCTCTGTGAGTTCGAGACCAGCCTGGTCTACAAGAGCTAGTTCCAGGACAGGCTCCAAAACTGCAGAGAAACCCTGTCTCGAAAAAAACAAAACAAAACAAAACAAAACAAAACAATCTCTGAGGTCAAACACATTCATTATAATCTGATACCCCTGCAGTATAAATAACATTCTTGTGGGGAAATAATGAAACCAAAAACAAACAAACAAAATTAAAGTTTATGATTTCATCCAAATGCGATCTAAATCACATGCAAGTACAGGATAGGGTGCAATTCATTCCAAGGCAAACCAACAGCCAAGTACGAAACTCTGATTTAAAGATACATACTACAAAAATACAATAGTGAGAACCCCTTTGTATGAGCAATCATACTTCAAAACACTAATTTTAAAGAAAAAGAAGAACAAAACAAACTAGGAAGATAATCTTATTTTCCAAGTGCCTGCGAAGGATGGAGAAGAAACTCAGTTCAACATCCACAGCACCCAAACCTAAATAGAGCATGGTGCCACTTGTATAATCCCCGTGGTGTGACAGAAGTGGAAGCCTAAGGACCACTGGAGGATAGTGCAGACAGGAGTATCTCAGAATCTCTACCCAATTTCTGTAAAGTACCAATTGTGTGATATGAGCAAGACCTCAGCATGGATCCTTCCCTGTTTGTGCTAGTTCCTGTCACTTTCTCTATGTTGCTATGAAATCCTTCTAATTTTTATTTTGTTGCTCTTGCTGTTATTTCTATAAAAAAAAGCCCCCAGAAGTTCACAAGGTCCATCACCCCGTCCTGCTCCTAGCCACAGAAGCATTTTGGCATCTACACTATGTTTGTCGCTCTGTATTGCTGCCACTTCTCCATTTGTTTCTGCCAATAGTGTATTCACTTTAATCACTCAATGGTATATATTACTTCTTATTGTCTGTCGTCCCCCCCCCACGCATGTTTCAATGTGATCTAGCATGCTCCATTCCCCAGAAAATGACATGATTTCATTCATGACTGAATAAAACTCCTTTATGGATATATATATATATATATATACCCATTCATTGATAAACTTTTAGGCTGGCTAGTGAAGCAACAATCATGTGAGTGCTGGAGCTGTGTTCACTGCTAGCATAGAGTCTTCCCCACACACATCAGGAATGATGCTGCTGATCTATAGGCTACTTCTATTTTTAGTTTGATGAGGATCATCCATGTTGATTTCCATACTAACTGGTTTGATTGGAATTTACACTATTAGAATATAAGAACAGTTCTTTCTTCAAAGCCTTATCTGCATTTGCTCTTAATTTTAAATACTTGCTTTTTATTAAGAAAACATTTACCCATTGAAGAAAATGTCTTTGGTTTTGGGAAGGTGAAGACGAGGTGTAGAATGATGATTTGGATTGCTTTCAAGCATCATAGAAGCAGGTATACTCCAGGCTGATATGCAATGAGCTTTCTTTTGATTCAGTCCTATCAGTCACAGGCTAAAACACAGTGTTTCTTTTTTTTCTTTCTTTGTTTTCTTTTCTTTAATTTGAAATTAATTAAATCAAACATTGCCAGGCAGTACCTTGTAGCCGATGTGAAATGAGAAGGCTAACTTGCCTGGTGGTCTAGGTTTTTGTGCTTTCCTACTATTGATTGGGGCAATGACAGTCTTCCTGCTGGAATTTTAAATGTGGCCCGATGCACTCAGGCATGTGTGGCCATCTAAATACAGCTCTAGACATCTTAGCAATTAGGGAAAAGTAATTGCTCTGAAGCTGGTTAGAAATACAAATTGCTTGTCAGATGAACAAAGTGTGTTCTCTTTGTCAGGGAAAGTATGCTGGAGAATTGTTCGGGAGATGGAAGGAGAATTCAGTAAGCAGTATGGTCAGAGGTTATGTATTAGCCTTTGTGCATTCATAGCTTTAACAGTTGCTCAATGGTTATTAGAATGGGCAATTTAACTAACACTTAAATTTGATAAAGGTTGATTTCTGGAGAAATTCATGATTGTCGGTAATGTGCTATGATTGGAAAAATATACACACATATAAGTGTATATATCTGTATTGTATGTGTGTACTCCTGAAGCATAGTATCATAATTAAATATATATTTAAAGGCCTTTCTATTCTTCTCTTTATAAAAGGTTTCCCATACTTCATTGTGTGACTAGAAAACAGGCCATCTGCTTTACACATTCCCTATTTCCAAACAACAGGGATGTCTTGTCACTAGAGGGCAGCCATCATCTGCTGCAGTCCAAGTAAATGCAGGAGATCCCAGTCCTCCTGGGGTGGAAACTAGGGCTGTGATAGCAGAGAGCTGTGGTCAGTTCCGCTTACTCGAGAAAGAGGACAGTGTCAGCCATTCTTTATTATCTGATCAGACACGGTCTAATGAAAAGCAAGGCGAACAGGCATTTGCAATACAGTTTGAGTAAGTTATGTACAAATATATCCTAGTTATAGAAAAATTCTGAGTGTAATAAAAAACCAAAAAGAAGATACACATGGTTTTCATGTACAAGGACTGATTGTTGGCCTGGTTCTCTGTGCTTACTGTTTTCCTCAGAAGACCAAAGTTTCACAAGAAGAAAAGGAAATCATTGAACACCCAGTTGTGGGGTGGCTTACAAATCTTTTAGCCCAGATTTAGCTCTCTTCATGATGGTCATTATTTTACTGGGAAGATTTATGTAGATATTTTTTAGATTTTAGATGTGAGGCAAACTGAGGTAAATATGTTATATTCCAAACCTGAAATGGAGCAGCTATACAGAAGTTCTCATAGCAGAGCTGTATTTTCTTGCCTTTAAAGAGATCTAACTCCATGCTCATCCAATGTGAATTAAAAATAACACCAGCTGGCTGTGGTAAATGATGCATTTTTTTTTTTTTTGATTTTTCGAGACAGGGTTTCTCCATAGCTTTTTGGTTCCTGTCCTGGAACTAGCTCTTGTAGACCAGGCTGGCGTCGAACTCAAAGAGATCCGCCTGCCTCTGCCCCCCCGAGTGCTGGAATTAAAGGCATGCGCCACCAGCGCCCGGCAATGATGCATATCTTATACACTAACATGCTGGGGACAGAGGCAGGAAGATCTCTGAGGTAGGGGCCAAGTTGGTCTACAGAACGAATTCCAGGATACCCAAGGCTACACAGTGAAACCCTGTCTCAAAAGAGATAAAACACAAATAAAGAAAAAAGATAAACACCAATTATCATGGCCCAAGCATATGAAGCTTCTGTCCTTTCCCTCAGAACCAACTGACCAATTCAAAACTCATGTGCAAGACCCACTGGCTCCAGTAGATGTCAGTAATGACCTCTTTCACAGAGAGAAAATTTTCTTTAAACTTAAAATGCTTATTTAAATTTTTAAATATTTTAAACAATTTTTTATATCCCAACCGTATACTTGATGAAGACAATCCATTCTACCCTCTACAAAGTATGCAAGGGAAACACTCTAACTGATGAGAAGTACAGACGCCGTGCTTTCACTCAGTGTTTTATTTCACAACAATTTCTAAGGCTGGTAACAGCTCAGTCCATTAGAAGGACTGATATCATATTGAGCATAAAATACATTGCAACACAGGCTCCATTAGTCAGTGCTGTAAAATGGCTGGGCAGAGATTCTTTTAAAGAATGAAGATTTCTGTCATGTATAGCATGCATTGTAAAGATACACACACATATTACACCTTATCATGTTCAGATGTTTGGAGATGCATGATAGTTTGAAATGGATACAGAGTTAATCATACAGTATATCTAAATTAAATCCGCAAGGAAAAGACATTCATATGCACGGTGGCAAAGTTTTCAACAGATTAGGCACAACTGTTCTCATCAGTCTAAGTAAACTTTTAGATATTTTCTGGACAAAAATATGGACAAAAGAGTACTTCTGTCATAACCTCTCTCAGGAAGGTTTGCACTTTGCCAAAGTGACAATTTTGGATTTTATAGTCTTTTTTTGAAACATACCCAATCAAGAGCAATGTTATTAGAAAGCTGTAAAGTGATATTTACTCAGTAAGAAATTTAATTCATTCCTTCTATACTTCACTTCTCAGAAGGACTTACAGTTTATATTACATTCTTGCATTAAGCATGCTGATGTCTATAATAATCAAAGTTATTTAAGCTCCCAAACGGGGAAGGGTGCGATTTAAATGTAAAAGAGCCCTTTACTTGATCCTAAAAGACTTGCCTTCCAGGCTTCATGTGTTTTAATAAACTCCATGACCTTAAACTAAGAGTTTACTCTTGAACACATTTCCACGTCTGTGAAAGACGCAGATTGGGCTGGCTAACTCTACAGTTTCTTTGGGGGCTGTCCTACTTCTCTTGGGTCCCCACATGCCTCCACCTTTGGCAAAGTTAGTTCGTTGCATGTTCATCGATTTCCCTTCACAGAACACAAGCTTCATTCTGGAATGGAAAAAGTACATTGGTTGACTAACAGCCAGTAGCAGGAGAGTTAGCATGTGGCAAAAAGCAGACAATAAATGCTGTCAAATTAAAGTGGCACGCATGGCAAGTCTTCTCTTACCTTTGTCAACACAGCAGCAGAGCTAAGGCCTGGTGGTGACCTGATCTACTTCATTAGGGCTAAAACAAAAAAAAAAGAGCCAGCAGAAAACCATGCAATGTTCCATCTACTAGCACAAAACCATGCAGGCAGAACATGATTGAAATTACCCCTTCTAATTTTCAATGATGTACGTTTCTAAAAGTCCTGCATTTTCTTAATTATAATGATCAGTACAAGAAAGCTGAATCTCAGCTTTCTTGATTTCCATTTTATTAACTTTCTCATATGCCTGATCTTTTCTGGCCTTTCTAACTTCTCTAATAGATTTACCAGCAAAAGAGTTAGCACATGTAAAGTATCCTGAATTTTGAGGTTATGAGAAATAATGATGCATAGGATATTTTATAATTTTCTTTTCATTTTCATCCTAGACTAGAAAAAAATTAGTATGTAGTGTAAACACATTCTCATTTCCAGATTCCCAGGTGTTTCTTACCATTTATTCTTAACACATACTTTAAAGAAGTCATTTCAGAAGTTTACAAAGCCTTGTTTCATAGCTGGTTACACTGCACTTGCGGTTTGCTCTTAATGAATTTATTGAAAAGCATAGTTCAAACAAATGCCAGAACTACTTTGTTTAAATTATTCTAATCCTGTAGAAGCCCAAATAAAATGGTTCATTTTAAAAACTGATTCAAGATGCAAAAAAAGAAAACAAATATAAAGAGTCATACAGAGAGCAGAGTAAATCTTAAATGTTGAATTGTTGAATATTCTGCTACTTTTCATTAAACGTCTCGGGTGTTATGTAAGAGAAAGAGACCTGGGCTTTTGTCTTTCTTTATTCCTTACATACAAACAGACAACAAAATCTCCATGTCTAAAATCCTTGACACTGCCAGGATATATCTGAGAAAACGACCTTTTCAAGGCCATTGTCTTTTCTCAGAATTCTTTGCTGTTCTGGCCAGAAGGTTTAAGAAACCACTCAAGATTCTGACGACCAACCACAGTGGCCCAGCTGTCTGCTAAATCATCCCACACACCCTCCTCGGTGTTATTTTCCACTTATTTATCATGACACTCTGAAGGCCTTTTCATAACTCTAAGTGTTCACTCAGGAGACGTAGGGGACTGGCCCTCGCTTGCCCTTTTTTGATGTGGTTGGCTAGCTTGTCCTGGAGGGGGTTCCTTCCCTGGGGAGAACAGCTTGATAAGAGCCTGCTGTGTCTCGTCACAAAGGAAAGAACAAACCTCTGTAGTCTTAAATTGACTGGACTAGGGCCTAAATGCTGAAGTGCCGAGGACCTAAAGACACTGCACCCTTGACCTTCAAGCTGCCAAGCCAGTCAGTGACTGCTGTGCAGCTGTGGCCGTCACTAAGAAACTGAGTGAGGATGATAATTTTTAACAATTTATGGAATAGCACTCAATACTGAGAAAAACACATTTTGGTTACAATACTTTTAAGAAATGATTGCGATGCTAAAATTCTGTTAACTGCACTGCAGAAATGTAAGCAAACTGATGTTTATTGTCATGATTTGTGTTATGCATGAGTGCACATATGCTTGCTGCTTCTTATGTATCCAGAGCATCACATTGGCAGATGTCATCTCCTCCATCATCACAAGAATGGCGAACACTTATCTAGCATTTACCATGTCTCATTTACTGCCCTAAGAACCTTCTCTATGTGTTTCCTTGTGAGATCATCAGAGCAACTCTGAATTATTTCAATCATGTCATATTTCTAAGTGTTGTTATTATTCTGTAGGTGAGAAAAATTATACCTAGGTAGATTAAGATCTAGCCCAAGGGCAATGTAGCTTGTAATTGACAGAGAATAATTTGAAACCATCACCTCTTGGTAGCCTGTATTCCTTCTGGAATTTTTCTGAACTACCACTGCATGTAGGCTAGACACAGAAAGAATTCAGTTAACATGGGAGATACCCTCCTCTCAGAATGAGACTCTAAGGGTCACAGAAACAGTTATGGTCTCTAACTCAAGAGCACCTGCAGCTGTTATTCTTAGAACACCCAATGATGTGCAGACGCTTAATAAACATCCACCAAAAATAGCACTGGTACTCATTAAAGGACAAGATGCACTCACTGGCAGCCAGGCATCTAAACCTGTACAAAGGTGATGTGTTTTTTAAATAAAATGTATGCTCCAGTTATGGACATCATGAAGTTTAAAAGCAGTGACAAAGAAGTAGGTGGCTGGCTTTACTATGACTTGCATGTAAAATTAGAGATAAGTGTGTGGTACTTCTAAGCCTTATGGATAATAAAAATCTGATTCAGCAGACAAGGTTGTTGTTATGATTAAATAAATGTTTCATATCATAGACTTAAGGAGCATATGAAAAGCATATTATGAACTGTTCACATTAGTTATTTTAAGGACACTATTTTTACAAAAAAATCCTTATGATTATTGGTAGTCACTTAGATTAGTTAACAGTCAATACAAGACTCTGAGTACAAAATGTGTTTACTTTTCTCAGTGTTGTGATCTAACACACAACAAGAGCAACTTACAGAAGGGTTCATTTTAACTAACAGTTTGAGCATTCCTTTCTTGTGGTGTGATGGTAAGAGTGCCTGTATTGTGGAAGTAAGAACATGATGCTTGGAACACGGAGTGCCAGCACTAGGGATTTAGAGAAGGATAAATACTGGTACACCTTTTGCCTTTTCATTTTTAATCAGTATAGGAAACCAACTGATGGGGATGGTGACACCCAATTCCCAGAGGATCTGCCTTCCTCAGTTTACCCCTGGAGGAACTCTAATAGATAAACTCAGAGATGCTTCTCCATGATAATTCTAAATTTACTCAAGTTGACAGACAACGAACTATCACTATGGATGACGTGGTCACCTCTTGTAAGATGAAAACTTACTGCTTTACACAATGTCTTTAATTTTTGTTTCCTTTTCAATTTCAGCTGACTCCTGTATTAATGTTCTGTGTAGTGAGCTTAGCTGTATGGCTGTAGTTTGCATCCAGTAATCCAGACCACCTCAGAGAGCATCAAATTTTGCATTAAAGACAGAATTTCAAGTATTCAGAGACCTGTGAATTATTTGTGCATTTGTCTCTTCCCATCTAAGGAGACATATACCCATTCATTTCTGCTGTTTCTCTTTGGTCGTGCTTCTGTGATCCTTCAGTTTGTAAATGCTGCTGCTCAAATGGGGTGAGTGGAGCAAGAGGTCGCCTTCCAGTAGAGTCTACTTCCTGCACAGTGTGAAATCAGTACCACTTGCAGACCAGACAGTAAAGTCAATGTAATTCACAGTGGATCACATGCGGATAACTGGGCAGACCACTCACAGGCTAGACACCAATATCACTGTAATCGACAATGGATCACATGCTGATGACTGGGCAGAAAAGCAGCTGCCAGCATTCCTGAACGCTGCCCTCCTGAGCTGCTTATGAACCTCGATTTCTGTGGTGTTCTTGTTGTTTTTATTTTTATGCCTTGTCAGGATAATTTCAAACTACAGTTCTTTTGGTGTTAGCCTCATCAGCACATGTATCTACTTAATAGATGTTTATTCGGTAAGTTATTTTTTTTTTGCCTGAAAACATATGGAAATGAAAGACAAAAGCACATTTAGAGACACTTCTGTTGGAGGATGTTCACTCATTCATATATATATATATAATCACCACAATTAATTTAGTTCCATGTTTTTTTTTTCCCACTCAGAATGCAATTTCAGGCATGCCTGAAAAGTCAGGATGCAAATGCAGTCACGAATTGGCAGAAGATTGCTCTCTCTTTAGGAGGTCTTGCATATTGGAATCCCATGCTTCTTAACACTTAGTTCTAAAGTTAGTGGAAAACATACTTAAATGTCCCTGAAATGGTAGAGTCAGTCCCAGCAAAGAAAGAAAGTTACATTGTGAAACCTTCAAGAAAATTGGAACTGGCTAAAAACAGACTGATTTAAACAGCCCACAACATTGCCTGCTTACAGGTAAGCATCATGATAAATTTGACACAGCAGAATTAGGTTCGCTGTGTGAAGAACAATCTTTCCCTTGCTTATATTCATTCTGTTCCTGTTCTATGCTGTGATCATCTCTAAGGAATAGTTTGTCATTTAAAAAAGAATGAGGCGAATCGCATAAGTAGATAGGTGAACTTAAACACGTATACAGAAATATGCATGCATGCACACCCAGAGACATGAACAGAATGGATTCCCTCCAGTTACAGGAACTAGTATACAGGCAAAACAGAGGTAAACAAGAAGATAATTCATGCCTTCTGAAATCTATGCAATGTTTATGGTTTTAATTAAAACAAACCTTATTTTTAAAATATTACATATAATCTTACAAATCAAGGATATTAAAAATTTTGTATTTATACTGAGTTGTTTAATAAAAGTTATATTTAACTCAGGAGAATATTTGGCCACAAGATTTGAATATACATAAATCCTACTCAATTACTTTGAGAAATAAAAGAGGAAGATTCATAGTATACCAAATTTTGCTATAAATTTTGCTACAAAGAACAAAGTACTCAAGAGAATTACCACAAACATATTATCAGAAGCATCCAAGCTCAGGAAAGTCAGCAAAGATAGAATGCTGCAGTGCACAGGAACACAGGGGGCCACTGCACAGAGGAGCAGCTAGGTTAGGTCAGGTGCTTTACGATATGAGATCAATTGCTAAGAAATGATGTTAGAAGAGCCTCACTGATGCTGAAATGAAGAGGCCCATTTAAAAGATCCAGAGAAATATGTAAGAAGTAGATGGCTATGAATATGGTTTTTCTGGAAAGTTCATCACAAAAGTTGTGTGGAGACTAATCTTAAGGAAAAGAGAGGCAGAGCCAAGAAGGGTGGATAAAGGAAGGGTAGATAAAGGTCTTAAGAATAGTTCTAAAAAGAAAAGATGCGGGCCTGGGCTGGAGAGCCACTGCAGCCACAGAGAAGAACAGACACACGGGCTCAGTGAGTCAGACACTGACATCCAGTGACACACGATGTCAGTCCTGGGGGAGGTAATGCATCTCCGTCTGGTAATGTGAGCTCATTGAACAGCTAAGTGCTTTCTTACTATCTCTTGCTTGTCAGCGTTGGATTTCCTTGTTTGTCCTACCTTCCCAGTTTGAATATCATTTTTATCCTGATTGAGAAAACAGAAGCAAAATAGTCACTCAGTCCTTCCAATGTCATCTGCTAATGTTACACCATCTGGCCGAGGAAGCAGGCTATCTCTTGCTATGTCTCTCTTTGAAATTATATTTAAATTGCCCTTAGTGCTCTTGGAATGACTTGTCTCATCCTGTGCTAGAGCCATTCTGATACTTTTTTTTACAGGTTCTTGCTAGTCTTCCAATTTTGCCCTTGGTGTGATGTTTTTTCCTCTTGGCTACTACTTTCTTTCACAGTTCAGAAAAAATAAATTGTCCATGTGCCTTCAGAGTGTTCACTGGTAAAATATGTCTACCCCCATTGGACATTGTGAAGAATCAGCAATAATTTTTGACACAGTGCAAACCACATTTTGTATATTCAAATTCTCATTCCTGTTTCAATTTTATATGTTTTCCAGCTCTAGTTTTGCTATTCAATTTAATATTTTATTTATTTAAATTTTGTTTATTCTAGTTTTCTGTGGTCTATGTAGTTATCTTCTTTCTAATAACAGTCTTGCTCTTATTATTAAGAGTCTACATCCATCTAAAGGTATCTATATGTATCTGGATTTGGCAATTTTTCTTCCCTGGTATTTTCTTCTTTATAACATTGCATATTTCTACTATGCTTATATAAATACCTGATAGTTCAAGGCCATGCATGTAGGATTAACTATGGATACTAATACATCAAGAGCTTTAAAACATATTCCTTATTTTAAATGGCTATGAGACATGTGTGTGTATTTCTTTTGACCCAAAAATTTAGAGCTATTTAAATGAACATGTACAATTATTATTCTTAGGAGTGTCACTAATGAGAAGGCATTTAGGATTCATAAAAATAAAACTTAACTAAGAGAAAAAAGAGAAGAGAATATCTTCTTTTTAAAAAAATCATTCAACTTACTTGCTCAATCCAACGTTTTCCAAAGGCCTATATCTTTTCTCCAGCAAAACACTAATTTTGCTGTATTAAACAAAACGACATACAATGAGAATTTAGCATATGAATATTTTTTAGATTAACCTCAATGAAAATATTTTTTGTTCTTGGATTTTGCACATCATTTCTTGAAGAAGATTGTAGAAACTAAGTTCAAAATTATTTATGAGATGTTCTTTTACTTAGTGTTATAAAACCAAACTTATTAACCTTTTCTGATGATTTTAGCTTCAACTTAGATTTTCTTAATGTTAAAATATTTATTTAATTTAATTTTCTATGTAACATATTACTTCCCCCCCAATACAGGCTGATGGATAATCGTAAGGGACTTATACAACGAACTGATTTTGCATTTTATCTTCATTCATAAAGTGAGACAGCAACATCAATTACTTTTGAATTGACACTGGGAAAAACAAAAAGCCTATATTAAGTGTGATGCTTTCCAGATACAAACTTGAAATTGAAATTTTAAACTTTCTGGGCCAAAACATTTTATGATGATGAATGATGCTGGCAAGTTTCACAATTTCATAGTTTAGATAAGTAAAATATAGAATCAACTATTTTCTGATGGAATATTTCTGTTTTTCCATGTCCCTTCATTAGCACAAATCATCTCCCTATTACATTAAGTAAAAGTAAGGAAAGCTAGGAGTGGCTTCATTGTGAGGTGACCGTTGAGGAGAAGTGTCTGAAACACGAACTGCAGTTTGGCTGGAACGCGCAGGTGTCTGACGTAGCTTTGCTGGTGATGACCACACACACCCTGAAATTAAATGCTATGCCCAAATCCGCGAAGTCCCCCAAAACCAGAAAGAAGACCAAGTCTCATACATAAAAACAAAGAGCCTTTATTTTATGCAAGTTTGCAAAGTGCGTCTCTCCACATCCAACGTATTGGAGTGATTGGAGAGCTCCAAGCTCAGAGTTGGGTTTTTATAGTAGTAAAGGTGTGGGTGAGGGGTTTCTAAGTTTCAGGACCCGACTGGCTGACATTGGTCTAGGGGTGTCTGTGCTGGCAGGTGGTCCTATCTACAGCGGTTGGAATGTCCGGCATTTCCTTTGGGTGCTCTGTTCTTGGATGGTGCTCAGGTAATCTCAGTTTGTACTTCTTCCTGCAACCAGGTATTGCTTCAGGGTAAACTACTGAGACTCAGGTGATAATGGTTGGAAGTAAAGAACTTCCTTTGGGTGGTCTGTTTCTATTTAGCTTATCATGGTTGGCTCCTACAGTAAACAGATTCAGAATTTCACATCCAGACTTTATGGAAAAGCATAGAAGAGTACTCACTGGGGACTTCTTGTACGCTCTGCCTTCAGGAATGATACATACCATCTTCAGTCAGATGAGGTTCCTGTTTGCTTACAATAAAGTAAGTTTCAAATGCTACTAGCCTGCTAAAAAGAAAATAACAAAATGCTTCCAGTGAGTGAAGGAAAGGCTTGGCAGGGTCTGAATTTCTGATGAGCTCCAGGGCATGGATGTCGGTGAAGGTGAGAGGCAGTTGCAGAGTGTTGGGAGCACCCAATAGCTTCTGTATTTCTTCTGCAGAGCAAGTAATAATGACTGTGATGCCTTCACCTTGTTCAGTTCTTTGACTTGTCTATACTGAGTAATGCAAAAAAAATAAAAAATCATCTTCGCTCAGCCACTTAGTATCTTTGATCACTTCTCTTTTTTTTTTTTTTTTTTTTTTTTTTTTTTTTTTTTTTTTTTTTTTTTTTTTAGCTTTTATCTAATTCAAATGCTCTTCTCTTTATCTAAGGGAAACGGAAAAGATTTAAAAAATTCACACTGAAGTTGTCCCCTCCTAATACACATGAGTAGTATACACTGAGCCCTATCAATTCTAAGAAACTCTAGACTGACTTCATATCTGTGAAGTAGAACACATCCTAATAGACATTGGGCCATAAGAAAAAAAAATAGCAATATAATATCATCCTGTAGATTTTTCTTTTTACTTTTAAAATGGCCAGCCATGTTCCTATACCATTAATGCTCATTACCGAGTTAAATGGAGCTCAGTGTTTGTAACTGATTGACAAGATCAATAATTTTAAGTTCAAATAGGAACAGCAGTCTTTTTCTCCCCCTTTAATCGAGGCTTCTTTGTTTTATCCATATGCCTAGAGCTAGATCCTGTTTTCCATCTTTAGACAGTGATTCCTGCTGTGCATTGTTGAGGAAATGAGAAGAGAAAATGGAGAATCAATTTGAAGAAAAAAGCTTTCGTTGACAAAGCTTTGTAGAAGATCAATGGAATCTTGCTAGTTAAAATATCTTCAGTAGCTGAGATAAAATTTCACAATCGCTTTAAATACTTCCACAGTTTTGCTTTTTTTCATTTCAGTAGTTGGAGATAATCCTTATATGCTAGCAAAATTTCTTTTATGAGATTTTAGCACTTTTTGTGTTACATATAGCCAAATAAAATAATAATCCAGTGATAATAGAAGTTGAAATGTTCTCCACATGCTTATTTGACACCCGTCTCCTTAAAATTAACTTTCTCTAAAACTTAAAAAAAAGTTGAAATATTGTTTCAAGGTGATGATAATTGTTCTATTTCTTTATTACCTAATGGTTAAAGAAAATATTGACGCTTATTCTTTTATCACTTGCTTGTTTACAGAGGTTTTCTCCAAACATGGGATGCATTCTTTTCACTGCAAAAAGATACAATTGCTCATTCAGCAGTTCCATAGATCTAATATTTACTGACATATCTTTCTCTAATTTTCATAAACAAAGTCTTTATTTATTTAAAACATAAAAGTATTGAGTATTTTATTTCATTCCTGTTTATGAAAATATATACAAACTTAATGAACAGTATTCTCTTAAAATCTCCTAGAAATGTTGCTTACTGATGAGCCAGAAAAGTCTATTGTTTAGTAACTACTTTAAGGACTAAAGGTAGGTTAGTATCTCAGCATTATGGTACTCACCATACTTTCCCCTAAAAACTCTGCAGGTTGAGAGCTTTGTTGTGGAGATAGGATGATTGCTGCCACATCAACATCATTTTTATATTAAAAATGGTTATTGTACACGAGGCCTATTGTTTCAGTTGCACATCAATTAGCAGTCAGACAGAATGAAACTTTGAAACTTTCTGATTGTTCATCCCAGAGATGCTTCAAACTGAATAGTCTGAACATACTCAAGTACATATAAGTACCAAACTGAAGTGCCTGATATATGTGAATTTTCACTTAGCAATTTAATATTAAAATGCAGTTTATGAGGACATATATATATGTATATATATACGTATATATATACATATATATATGAAACATGACTACACACATTTCCTTTAAAAGAGAAAGGTCCTCACCACATTGCCTACATTGATTACTTAACAATTCTTGAGCATAATAACCATTCTGCTTTTTTATCATTTAGAATAAACTATTTGTAATTTATATTGATTGAAAATTGCTAACATGTAGTAGACTGTGATTGTTGACTGGGAAGAACTTAAACAATATGTTTATCAGACACAATGGTTTTTGTGATTATATTCTCCCTGAAGACTCTGTAAGTAATCGTCGGTGTTTTTCTGATGGTTAAGACGCATATTTATTTAACAATTCATTAGCAACTATCATTTAACACTTAAGGAATATCCAGAAGGAAGCGTTATCTAAAGGAGTGAATGGGAAAGATAGGAGCATCTAATTAGGGAGGAGAAGGGGTATACATATAGAAGAAGTGGGGAGCAGAGCAAATCACAGAGAGGATGCCTGAAAAATCATAAGAAATCTTATTACTGTCTACAGACCTATATAAGTCGCTGTATCCATTTGCACATGTGGGCTCAGGGATATTCTCACCAGGTCTGGCAATGCTCCAGACCAGACATGATAAGACTTCTTTTAAGAAGTTAGTTTTTTTATTTTCTCAGTTTTCAATTTTTATTCTGTACTACTTAACATTAAAACTAAGGACCTTTTAAATTATTTATCATGAATACAGAGGTAATAAATCAAAGCATTAAAAATGAAGTTTAACACGATTGTCTCTTGGACCTATGATGATTCCAGACTGACATCTATGCAAAGACTGACTTTATATTTCATTTTGAAATATTTTAAATCGAAATTCTCAACTAAATTCATCTTCCAAGACAAATGATTCTTAAGTAAATTATCTAACAATATTTTAAAACAGAAACATTTAAAAACGGCCTTCAGTCTTTCAGGTTCATGAACGAATGTGAATATACTTTGTAGATGATTAACTTGCCAGTCTACAGAGTGTGCCGAGTACAGTCACTTGTTGATTGTTCAATGATATTGTACATTAACGACTTCGTGAGATAAAAACGAAAATAAAAATGCCATTTCCTTAGAAGAACATATTCTAAGATAAAAGAAAAATAAGCTCTCTTAGGCAGTACAAACCTAACTCTTCAGTGGCAATAGCCTTATCTTCCTGACACAGAGCATGTTCAGGGCACACAGGAGATCCAGGCAAAGCCTTCTGTTTCCTTTCTTTTCTTCAGCATATACTTCAGGTAACAAGAAATAAGGAACTCGGAAAAATGCTTTTAGTTCAAAATATGCTGATATGTTTTTCATTAAAAATTGTTAAACTGCATGTTAAAACATAATATATGGTAAAAATTGATATGTTCTGAATGTAAGGACTATGAATACCCACTGTTTAAATTTGTACAATTTCTTGTTATATGTTGGACTACTACAAAAAGATTACAGCGTGTACCCTGTAAAGATATGACATCTATCTCTCTACCTATCATTTCTGAAGTCAGTCTATCCTTTGCTTAATTCTGGACTTCAGAACTGCAGGACCTGAGAATTTATTTAACCTTCTGAGATTTAAGGACTTTTCTTTTTGCCTGATATGGAAAAATACTTCTTTGGCTTTTTGTGTTTTGAGGACTTAGATTTGGATGGATGCAGGTAATTATTATCTGAGGTTCTCAAGCTTTTAGATGACCTATATGGAACATCGTAGTGTCTTTAACTGCCTGATCTGACTCCCCTAATAAAATCTTCCTCATCTATTTCATTATATAGTATATTCATCTGTCTCTCCAGAGAACCTCATCTAATACAGAATGGTAAGCAAAAAAAACAAAAAAACCAACAAATAAAAAACTAAATGATAAATAATTTAGAAGAGTGTGTGGAGAGTAATCAATGAAACATGATGAGAGTTTATTAGTTTTAAGAATTCCATGATAGTTTGAATACCATATGATTGAAAGCTCATGGGTCTCGTGTTCAAGACTTGCTGCCAGTGGATAGACTTTTGGGAAACTAACAGATCCTGAGGACTCTGATATAATCAACAGATCAAGTTGTCTAATCTCTTGGTTGATTCATAGTATGACAGAATTAGGAGGAAGTGGGAAGAACTGTGACCTAACTGGAGGAAGCAAGTCCCATCTAAAAAGACATGTGTCTTCCCCAGCCTATTGTTCACAGTCTCACTCTCCTTCTTGAGTACCAACGACGTGAGATCCCCTACTTCACTAACCTTTCTTCACCACAGGGCTGTAGCATCATTCCACACACATAGAGAGAAACATATACATATGATCCAAAACAAAACTTCCCTTCAATTTCCCCATTTTTCTCAAACTGACAAAAACCTTTTAGATATAAATTGTTACAAGATGTTTCTCTACATCTTGTTTTCTTAATTTTAGGTTTTCCTTTCTTCAGGACTTAAATGTTTGTTGGTTTGACAATGCTGGAAATATAACTATTGTTTTTTTTTTCTGTGACTTCATTCTTAAATATAACATTTTACCATAGTTCTCTTGTTCAAATGAATCCATAGCCCAACCCTCTCCTGACAAAATGAAGTTCTATTTGATGTCATTTGTCTTTAAATTTTCTATAAGTGGATACAGCATTCAAACAAAATTTCTGAACTTATGAAATAGTTACTGTTGATTGCAATTTAACAAGATATGGAATCACCTACTAGAAAAACAAAAACAAAAGCAAAAATAACCTCCAGGAATGTCTATGAAAAATTATCTAAGTGAGATAAAGAGAAGTGGTAATCCCTGCCCAGAAAGTGAATTGTAGTGTTCTAGGTTACAGTACTAAATAAAATGGGAAAGAGAGGCAAGCCCTGTCACTCATCTCTCATCTCTCTCTGTTTCCTGACTGTTGATGTAATGGCAGCATTTCCCTAAGGCTCATCCTGTTGTCAGTCTGGAGACCCATGTAAATCTGTCTTTCCTTTCTTAAAAAAAAAAAAAAAAAAAAAAAACCACTCTCTAATTATACTTAACACCTGATCTACAAGAGAAAATACAAGAGAAAAATCCTCCTTATTAGTGGATACCAAGCAAATCGCCCACCAATTTTCTAAACCAGTGCAACACCTACCACATCTGAAATATTTTCCCTACCACCCACAGATGAGTGGGGTCCTGACCACTCACCAGGAAAACTTCTCTTTGCAGCAGATGAAGACTTGCAGCATAAAATCTTTCTTCTGTAAGCTCATTTTTGTCATGTGTTGGTTATTTCAATGAGAAAGGAAGTTAATATTCTTGCTTCAACTCTACTCTCTGTGTTTCGAGTTGTAGTCCAACTGAGTTCCTGTCTGCCACCCAGTTACACACTTGGATATGGTCACACAATAACTCAGCATAGAAAAGCATTCTTATGGTCAGAGGTGACCCATTTGTCCTATGTTTGATTTGTTATAGTTTTCACTTTTCATTGTCACATTTCTAGAGGGTCGTGACACCCTTCACAAACATGACATTGTACTTCAACATTTTATGGCATGCATTTTACAATGCAATATTGCAATCACGTTCATCGATAATGATCGCCATGGAATTTTGTGCATTCTTTAAAAATACTGTTTATTCCTGTGTCAACATCTCTATTTGCCTCATATTACATTCAATGTCATCTAAGTAAAGCTTGAAATATATTTTTACTGTATTGAAACTTTTAAATAAATATTGTGAACTATTTTATAACAGAAAAGCTGAAAGGAGCAATTGCCAGGGAATTCATCGGTGGTTTCACCCAGGAGCCAATTTCCATGCAATTAAAAGAAAACAAAACAACAAATATGGTTCTAACTCACTTGTTATGGAAACTAAGTCCTTCTTCTGCATTCCCTGTATGATAAGTCACAGCATAGAAGACTAATCTGTGGTGACAAACATCCCCCAGACTAAGCTGCTCAATGCATAATAGTTAATTTTTTGTTTATAACAAATCCTCGGTATGTTGAATGACTCTCCAGGGCCGCTGTCAGTCAAGTCAAGATTCAGTAATAATAACTAATTCCAGACTCAGCACCCAAGGAATAGGAAAGCGTGAGAAAGACTCACTGAATCCTTCCCTGTCATTTTGCTCATTTTAATTCATTAGAACATACTGGCCAAAACAAGCAAGTGGTAATACATAAGGAATAACAAATTAAGCTCAGTCTTCCATGGTCAAGAAAGATCAGAACTAGATATGATGACTACTCTCTCAAAGGGAGACACCAGCTTCCAATAAGTTGGATTTATCACTAATATATGATTTTAACTTTTAGGTACCTATCAGACAATGTTTGTTTTTTAATCTTCATGAATGTCAATTAGGTGAAGATAAAATATAAACTTGGCCAGTAAATCATCTCATAACTGCCCATTCCAAATACTATGGCACCATGCAGAGACACCCTGAGACAATTTAATATTTTTGTCATCCTCCTTTATTCTGTGGATTGGAAATCTTGATGGTCACAAAATTTAACTCGACTTTCACTATCTGAGAATATTTGTGGTATGGTTTGGAAGATTCAAAAGATGAGATAGCGGGTTGGTTTCAGTGCAGTGTGTTAGTGGTGTTTAAACTGCTAGGCACTAAAACACCATTTCAAAAAGGTTTCTTTATTTACATCAAATGGGAAAATTTGGAATCTTTATTCAGCCATCACTGTTACTCTAGAATCTTTCCATGATGACTTGAATACCAAAGGTAAACATCCACAGAGTAAAAATGTTGTTACATCAGATCAGATTCTTCAAGGCTACCTTTGATCAAGTCTTAGAAATTATATGGCATGAATTGTTTTTCATTATAGTGTAAATGGGTTACTAAAGTCAGCTCAAAGTCTGAAGAAGAGCAATTTGGCTTTATGTTTTTATGGGGGAGTAACAAGACCACATTACAGAGAAAATATGAGAAAAGCGTTACATTTGAGGCAGTATAATTTCATCGGATTTTGTCTCAATCACCACCACAGGGTAATTATACTATCGATCTCTTCACCTTGTAGTGTAGTTTCTCTTTTACTTAACACTTCTCAAAACTGCAATTTTTTCTATCCTTAAATCTTAAATATCTATGTTCAACAAAATAGTTGAATTTTACAGTGAACTGGAACTGACCAGTTTCCATCAATACAAATAGGAGATAATCCTGAATTATGTCATGTTCAGTTGTTTGTGTGTAGCACGATTAAAAAACAATCCCATAGACAAAAATTGGGGTTCAATTTGAAGGAAGAAAATCCAAACAGACAACCACTGGCTTTTTACCTCTACCTCGGTCTGAAATGGCGATCCTGCCTCCAGGAATCTCAGAATGAGTCTGTGTCTGAGAACTGTCTCCTCCCATTTTATATTCCTCTCTAGTGCCGGTGTTAAAGGCATGCACCAGTACTGCATGGTTTCTTTGGCAAACTAGTGTGGCAGGCAGGATTAAAAGTGTGTCTCACCATTGCCTCATCTGTAAGGTTGATCGGGTGGCTGCTTTATTTTCTGAACTTCAGGCAAGCTTTACTTTTTAAAATACAGATGAAATGTTGCTGCAACTGTGAGTGAACCATGGACAGGACCATGTATGTTCATCACACTCACGAAACGTCAATTGCTCACTTCTCTAGGGATTTCCTCTGTGGTTCCAGCTGCTTCCTTTAGAATCCCTGACTCAACACTATCTAGACTCCTCAGGACAAAAATAATGTGTAAGTTTTGCTCTTGGTCTTCTATTACCGTATTTCAAATTTTACCTGTCATGGAATTAAATATCAAGGATATTTCTTATAATAAAAGGGCCGGGCGATGGTGGCACACGCCTTTAATCCCAGCACTCGGAAGGCAGAGGCAGGCAGATCTCTGTGTGTTCGAGACCAGCCTGGTCTACAGAGCTAGTTCCAGGACAGGCTCCAAAGCCACAGAAAAACCCTGTCTCGAAAAACAAAAAAAAAAAAAAAAAAAAAAAAAGTAATAAACTGCATGTTTCCATAATGCTAGAGGCTATTACTTTATATAAAATATCCTTTGAACTTCATCCAGTGTTTTGTGTATATGAGAGTGAAAAGTATTGGTTGGGTTAATTAATATATGTGTCAAATAATTAGTATGAGTTGTTAAAAAATGAGTCAGGGTAACAAAACATTCAGAAAAGAATTATCAATGAATTTTAAGAATAATGTACAAAAGTTAAGCAGCAATGTAATCACATATTAATTCTACTGGCTGGAATTTGACACAAAAGTAGACATTCTCTAAGAAGGACCTTCATTTAAATGTCTATATAAATTTTTTTTTTTTTTTTTTTTTTTTTTTTCTGAGACAGGGTTTCTCTGTAGCTTTGGAGCCTGTTCTGGAACTAGCTCTTATAGACCAGGCTGGCCTTGAACTCAAAGAGATTCACCTGCCTCTGCCTCCCCAGTGCTGGGATTAAAGGCAAGCTCCAGCACTGCCCAGCCATAAAATTGTTTTAAAACATGCTTTTAGGGTGTTTTCTTGATAAATGATCAGTGTTGGAGGGCCCAGGCCACTGTGGGAGGTGCCCCTCCAGGGAAAGTGGTTGTTGGGTATTTAAGATGCAAACTGAACAAGACATAAAAAGCAAACCAGTAAAAGGAGTTCCTCTGTAGTATTTGCTTCAAATCCTTTCTCCAAGTTCCTATTTTGAGTTCCTATTCTGACTCAACCTTGATAGAATGTGACCTGGAGTTTTAACATGAAACAAGCCATCCCATTCCCATTTTATTTTCATTTATTGTTGGGAAGAGTGTTTAATCACAGCCACAGACACCCTAAGTAAGTCATTGATGGATGCCAACAAACTTTTATTCATTGCAAATTAGAAAAATTTGGGGTAAAAAAACAATTTAAAAAAATCAGTAACATTATATTGTGCCCTCCCGAAATAATTCACGCAGTGGAACACATCACTTCTTAGATGTCTACTACTATCTGTAGTTAAAGAAATCTGATTATCAAAATACTCCAGAGAAATCCAATGTAGTAAGAAGTTCTTTTCAGACAAAACTATAATCATGGGTTCTTTTGAAGTGCCCAGGTTCTAAGTTTGAGGAGGGACAAAACACCTCTAACTGAAAGATGGCAAAAAGACAGTAAATAAACCAAACAGATAAGGGTTTAGTGTGTGTGTGTGTGTGTGTGTGTGTGTGTTTTTACTATGAAGTTCATTACTGACAAAATCGTCAAGTTTGAGTTAAGTCTAAAAATTTATTGCTAATCAAATGTGATTGTTTCATGTTGGAAGTCCTTCTGTCCATGTGTTACTTTTATTGGTTAATGAATAGATTTGTTTCAGCCAGTGGCTTAGCAGAATAGGGCAAGGTGGGGATTCCGAGCAGATAGAAGAGGAGAGGGTAGGCAGAGTTAGTGAGAAGCCATGTAACTGCTGCTATTGACAGAGGTTTCTGATTAGTAATGTATGAGTACTATGTAGGGAGAAGATAATTGGAGCGGTGGGTTCACAGAAATTCTGTTTATTAGAAAGGAGACCCAAGGGTGTATCAAAGAAGGGCTATCAGCTCTCTCTTGCTGACAATATGATGAACCTTCCGGGGCTTCTTTTCTTAAAGAGAAAGGGAGCAGTCAATGGCAGGGGTGTTCTCAGTCTCTGCCAAGGAAGCAATATTGGAGCATTATTGTAGAGCTGCTTTATCTATCATTCTGGTTTACAGAAAGATGATGTGGAGAAACGAGGTTGTGGCAGAATGCTCAGTGATGTTTGGAAGGTGGTAAGATAAAGTGGAAAATAGTATTCCTAGGGCCATCTCAAATACTTCCACTAGCTGGGGAGCAATTGCCCAAATATAAGCTTATCAGGAATTTCTTACATTTAGAATACAACACTGTATTTAGAGTAATCAAAAGACAATGACGAAGTTACCTTTAAGATCATAGTGAATCTTGCATATTGAATGGAATCAACCCATTTTTGAGTACACTCACGTAACTGCCATTCTTTCCTAGGTTTGAACCCAGTCTTAAGATACAACGTCTTTACTGACAGAGACTGGACATTTCTGTAAACATTTGTGATCATCTAATGGGCCCTCTCCGGATTCTCTGACACATTCTTTGTATGCATCAGCTTTTGGTACTAGGATTAAATCTGTGAAGAAGCAGGCCAGAAATTCATTTATACCCATTTTTCTCATTAATGTTGTTGTGCATTATTATCATTTGCATAAGAAGGACCTATTGAATGAAAGACTCCTTCAAGTAATTAAGAAAATTAGATAAGGTCTAAAAGATCTAAAACCACTAGCTCATGAATTTATACATAAAAACAGAATTTATTGAATTCTTATATCATATCATATCAATCAAGTATCTTCTGATTCTTTGTAATTACAAGTAAAAGACTTCTATGGCTCTAAAGAAACTTCAGATATATTTGTTCAGCCATATAGAGGAAATGATATTTTGAAAATGAGCCAAGAATCATATGTGTTCATGACTGTGATAGAAAGGTATGTTCCATCAGTTGCTATATATTCCCAAGTTCTTCCAGTTTTGGAGACAAAATGATGAATGAGTGATGATTTGCAATGATTGGTTGTTTCATATGTTGCTTCAATTTTTGGAAAACTGGTTAATTAATTGAAAATTATATTCTGGGCATTAGAAATTCATCACTCAGGAAGATAGACTACAAAGGGTCAGCAGGGCTAAAAGGATGGCTCAGCCAGCAGGACGAGCATGTACTTCCCAGCACCCAGATCTGGCAGCTTACAACTGCCTGTGATGTTAGAGTCCCACACCTTCTAACGGCCTCTGTGAGTACTTACACAAATATAGTATACATTTATGCAGAAACACATACTTTCACAGACACAAAAATAAAATAAGTAAGTCTTTTTCAAAAGCAAAACAAAACATTGACCTCATGTAGCTTACATTCAACTGGATTTTTACTGTTGAAATAATTTTACTCTCACTGGAAGTTTAGCTACAGGAATTTATGGAATTCTGTTAGTTATACCATATTACTCTTCTTAAGACACTATCTGATCTAGTAATTTTTAGGTTGTATAATTATTCCATATGAGACTATCATAGTAATGGTGGAAATATCCCTGTAGCAACATGTGATAAAACAATGAGGCCCATCTCATGCCTTTCAGAATGTGGAAAACAGTAACTCATCTATTAACAGAGACAAAGAACTTCACGGGTCCCTTAACTGTGACTAAGAGTTTAACACTTGAACTCTGATGGTCATGTTTTAAGATTAAACCACAATAGCTACTCTCTTACTTGTTCCATTGCTTCTCAGCGGCTGCAGTTGCTACTCTGGACACAAAGTCACATCATGTCCTTCCTTTGCACAAAACACTAACCATATTCCCTTCAGAACAAAAGGCAAAGCTGGAATTTGACACTTGTCTCTGTAAGAGTCCCCATTGCAATGTTATGGTAGCTCTCTGATCTCCTCTCCCACTTCATCATTGCTTACAGCTCCTGAAACACTCACCTTGTCATTCTCGCCATGTTTCATTTCAGAATATTTGCAGTTAGTTTTATACATTCTCAGAGTTGGTAAGCCCTGACTCTCATGACTAATTTTTTTCATTTATTTATTTAATTATTTATTTATTTATTAAAAATTTCCATCTCCTCCCTTCCTCCCATTTCCCTCTCCTTCCCCTCTCCCCCTCCCTCTCTACTCCTAAGAGAAGTCAGGGTACCCTGCCCTCTGGGAAGTCCAAGGCCCTCCCCCCTCCATCTAGGTCTAGGAAAGTGTGCATCCAAACAGACTGTGACTAAATTTTTTCACTCTTGAAATTTTTCACTTAAAATTCAAAATCTTTGCATAGCGTCTTCAGGTAACAACTTTCTTCTGCTTCCAAATATATTAAAACATTTCATATTTGGTTTTGTAAATGATATAGTTCTTTTAATGTCCGTCTTTCACTATTAGATTTTTGGTCCTACGGGGAGCTTTAGTTACTTTTATCCAATCTTGTATTCATTTTTTCCTGCTGCTGTTTAAATATAATTCTTGCAACCACAGAAAACTAAAACTATATTTACTACCTCAATTTTTAAGATAAGAACTTGTTTACTATTTACTTATTTTATATGTGTATGGATGTTTGGCTTGCATGTATGTTTGTGCGTTTATGCACCACACACATGAAGTGCCAGTAAAGGTCAAAAGCGTATCAGATTCACCGGAGCTCGCCCACAGATGGTTGTTAGCTGCCATGTTGGTTCTGGAAGTCATACCTGTGTCCTATTAAAGAGCAGCCAATACTCTTAAAACACTAGTCATTTTTCTAGCACCGCTCTTAAAGCCTTGACCAAAACTAGAATCAAAATGTTAACAATATCTGAGTCTTACTTATAGACCCTTTTGGGAAATCTGTTTCCAGGTACAACTAAATTGTTGTTAAGTTCAGATTTCTGCAAACTAAATTATGTTTTTTGCTAACTATCAGTAGAGGTCAGTCTCGATACCAGAACCTGCAAACATGATTTGACCTGTGATTATATGCATTTTAATGCTAGAAAATGTATACTCTTATGTTTAAAATCTGTCTTCTACTGCTACCAAATGGATAACATTCACTCCTGTGATTAGCTTATGCCCATACAAAGTAGCATAAATTTATTGCTCTGTAGAGGAATACAGGCCTGAATGTGGTAATTCATGCTATTTCTTGCATTCAATGGAGAAGCGAACTCTTTTGGGTAATTCAAGGCAATTTGGAATTCTGCTGGGTCTAATTTTTTCATCCCAGGTTTCAATGAGTGTTTTAAAAGCTTATTGAATGAATGCAAAATGAAATGAACAAACCACTGCAGTAGAATCGTGTGTATGCATTGAACATTTTATATGAATCACTCAACATCTGACTAGAATAACCCACTTTCCTCATTTACTTGAATCATGTACCAAAGACAAACAGAATGACACCTTTTCCTTTTGGAAGCCAAATCTTACGGCTGTGTTTAGAGAATGCAATATTCCATCTTCTGCTCTTCTGGATCAGCCCTCAGAAGAGTAAGATTAGATGCTACCCACAGGGACCTACTGCCTTTAGATTTTATCTCTTGCTTCTAAATGCTGCCTTTACTCTTTAATACATACAATTCTTTTCTAGCTAGGTTCTGCCTTTCTTTATTGTGTTTAACTCCCATCTTTTGCCAAATTCTTGGTGCTTTTCCTTCTCATCAGACTGTGTATCTTTGAACCTAAGAATCCAAAAAGAAGCTACGGAACAGAATGAGGGAAGGGTTAGCAAGGATGGGAAAAGAAAGGGCTAAAATTTTGAGAAACAGAGAGGAAAACATAAATTATTATTTTCAACAATTTATTCACTGACTATATTTTTATGTTTTGACTCCACTATACAATAATTACACAATAACTTGTCTCTCTCTTAGGATAAGAGATGCTTAAGGGCAGAAACAAAGATCATTGATTTATGTCTTTATTTCCATTTCTTGACAGTTTTCAGAGCAGTCATCCAATAAATGCTTCCTGAATAAATGAAAAATGAGTGCATGAATTAAAAACATAAAATAGAATATATACACAATTTTTATTCCATTTAATATGAAAGTATGCACTCTAACAAAAGATATCCAGATTGTAAATGTCCAGGCAGACAGAGCTATTTAGAAGAGAATTACAGATAGTTTTGTCTTATAACAGAATAGAAATCATAAAGAAATATTGATGATAAATGTTAGCTTTCTACTAATATAATTCTTAACATAATCAAAATATTTGAGCTGCTTTACTATACATTTTCCTGTGCTATTTACAAATATGAATCATATTATTAGATGCAAACATTCTTTCTTGGATGCCAGTAGCATGCAGAATATAGTCCAAAAGTTGTAACTCTGCCTAGGTTGTTTTTTGATATCTGCTAGAGGATGTTCACATTAAGATAAATGGATTGTCATGTTTCAAGAACTGTTTAGTTTCACTTTTAGGGAACCATCTGTCCTCTGATAAATGGCTCTGTGTATAAGATTGGGCATGCTGATTTAGCTCTTTTTAAGATAAATGCCATAGCTAATTAGTTTTTTGAGAGTATGATTCTTAACCTCTCTGACTTCCATAATCTTTTCTGAAGATAACTATATAATAAGGGTTCATGCTCACTTAAAGGTTTCTTTCAGGGTGCAGAGGCATTCATCGTGAATTACAGCAAAAAAGTGAAAGGTTAGATTTCGTGTATTCTGGACTGACTCACGCCCTTCCCTTCTGTGAAACTAACTCTTTAATGGAGTGCACAGTTTGAAGCACGCATGCTGGATACTCAGGAATAAAAGAGGGCCAATTCTTTCCCCTTACCAGTTTACTCATCATAGAGTAGAGGGATGTCATAGTCCAATCACCTAAACATTTGTTTGGATTGCCACTCAGCATCATGTGGAAGAGAACTACAGTAAAGATTTTTTTTTTAAAAAAAAATCACATTACATTGCATGTAGTGATCTCCATGATCGGCTGAATTGGTGAGTACTATTTAATTTGAGGCTGTGAGTGAATATATTCAAATCATTCATATTATAGCCATAATTGTACAATCAATGACACTATTCATTAAACATATCCAATTGTGTTTTACAGTTAGAAATCATCAAGGGACTTACAGTAGCACACGCACAAATTATTCCATTTTAAATTATCAAAATTACCTTCTCAAAACAAATAAATTGATTTCTCATTTTGACAAGCTGCTCTAACTCCCTCCTGTATAAAGTGTCATTCTGTAGCACTTTCTTTGACTTTACAAATCTTTTTACATTTTTTAAATATATCCCCTAAACTGTAGCTAACTAGAGTAAATTATTTGATTAATACATAAAATTCTAACCAATAGAATAGATCAGTAAAAGTGGAGGTATTAATATTCATGGATTTTAAAGAAATGTTCCAAATTTTATTTTACAGTGCATTCTTAAATTTGAGGGAATCATGACTGAAATGAAGGAAGAGTGTAAATAAACTTAGTTTTATGAGTACTCCTTTTTTCACTGAGATTGATTTTATTATTCAGCAGGTATTTATTGAACAAGTAGTCCCGGCAGCACCAGCACTTTGTGTTGGGAATACATCTGTAATTTGCTCCGTGTGCTTTCCAAATTTTACTTAATCAGTTTCTTATAAGTGACATACAAGCTGTTCAATCTGCCTTCATTAATTGGAATGGGCAAGTAATGGATACCCTCTCTATTAAATTCCCTAAAAGTTCATCTTGGAAACCCCTGATATATGATTGAAAACTTCAGCCTATGGTTTTTCATATGTGTGGAAATTATTCCTAGCACAGAGTAAACGGCAACTTACCACCCTCAGAGATCCTACGAAGGGGTTTAACTTATAGACTTTATTTTTTGATATTTATAGCTAAAGAATCTGTTCCACAACCAAACTCCTAGGGAATACCAGTTCCTTAGCCCACTTCTTTGTCAATTATCTGTCTCAAGACAACACCCATAATTATAGTATATTCATCTTTTTGGAGAGTAATGTTTATCTTTACAAATTGATTTCTGGTAGAGTTAGGTAATTAAGTCTTACTAAATCTTGAGATAGAAGAAATAATAATTCATTGTGTCATCTCTTTCTACATGACCCTGCCCTTCTTTTATTCTGTGTGTCAACAATGAGCCCACTGCTGCCAATGGGAACCTGTATTGTTTGCTTTTTTGTTTGTCTGTTTGTTTTCAAGAAAGGATTTTTCTGTATAGTACTGCTTGTCTTGGAACTCACTCTGTAGATCAGACTGACCTCCAACTTACAGAGATTAACCTGCTTCTGCCTCCCCAGTACTAGGATTAAAGGAGTAGACCATCACTGACTGGTTACAGTTTTTAAACATGCAATAAACATTCTCTGCCATATTAAATTCAAGTGCTGCATTGAAAAGTAATTTTAAGATACAGGAATTTTTATGTTGAATGTTTTGCAGATTTCCATGGATATTAATGTGTTATTATCACATTTACTAAATTAAGTTTGGCAGGATGATTTGTAGCATCAAAGGAAGTAAGTATTGAAGAAGTAGATTTTGTAAGAGGAAAGTCTGATGCAAATCTAGGTGGCCAAGTCTAGGTGTTACAACAGCAAGTACATCTCTCCTGCTCGTTCTGATTTGAAGCCATCATTTATAATCATAATCTTTCCTCCCATGAGTCTAGAGGTATGTCGAACTTTTCTTTACACTCTCAAAATAATCCCTTTTGCCTTTCCATGGCTGAATCACAAAGTATTATATGCTAGCAAAGTTTCTCTGGCTTCTTTGCACTACCCTCTTGAGCTTACGCTTCTTCCTGGATTACCCATATCTTACAAAAGAAGTAATTTCTATTTGTCTCTCTGTCATCAGTTACTACTTAATTTTATTTCCTATCAAAATTACCAAGATATCGTGTTAATGGGAACTGACTACAGTTCTGTACATTATATTTTCTGCTAAATGTTAGCCATTGTTTCAGAACACAGCACCGTAGAAATGATCATGTTCAGAACGCCCATTGGACCCTTTCTCTCATTCGCCTTCTGTAGCCTATGAGCAGAATTATCCTAATGCGGAGGCCTACCTTTTCAAACATATATCACTCACAATAGCCACATTCTTGTTTCTATTTTAACTTCCTGCTTTACCGACCTTTTTTCTGGCCTCTTCAACCGTTGAAAAAATAATGAGTCACCAGGAAAAATCCAGAAATACTATAAGGTAAGAAGGTGATATTCGAACAAAACCAGAAAACAAGAAATTTTATCTACATCTTTCTTCTCAAAAACTTATTACATTTATAAAATAATGTCATTTTGTATGTCAAAAGCAAATGAGGTGTGTGAAGCAATATAGAATAGAAAGTCCTGAAAATATATAAAATAAAAATTTTAGTCTTTAGTAATTAGTCAAAATATGCTATGTTCAAAATATAAGACTCCTGTATTCTTAACACTGAAAATACCATATACATGATGTTTTGTTTCTTTAGAAACACTCAGAAATTCCCTTATATTCTGTTCCAAAGAGACAACATTTTTCAATGCAATACAATTTTCAGAAGTTATTTAAATTAAAATTTCTATGAAATTTGGAAACCATTATTTGCATCTTAGTAGTTAGTAAACAAACAAGCTTCATGGGTTACAGTTTGTCTTTCTTCTCATGATGAACCAACTTTTAAATCAAATGATGAAATTAGGTTTGAATCATTTTTCAAATTTTCACAATTGTATCTTTTTCCCACTTTGATACAGTATAAAATGTTTGCTCATAATGTAATTTATTTTTTATTTATTTGTTTTTTATTTTTTCTTCTGAATAATATTTGTTCTAAATAACATAGCAGATGACATATATTTTCTTAAAAACCTGGTGATATGAAAAATATATATCTAATCTTGGAAAATTTGTATTTTTAAGAAAAAATAAAATATTCATCTAGTAAAATGTTAGCAAAAAAGGGAATGCTATTTCTAAGAAAGGAAGATAAGATAATCACACCATTCTCTTTATGCTTCCGTCCTGTCTGTATCTCTGAGTATCTGCCTGTTTTTTTTTTTTTATTTTTCTCTAACACACATACATACACACAGACACAGACACACACACACACATACACACACACACACCACTAAAGATCCACAGGAAACAATGGTGGTCCCAAATTGTTGTAATAAGAGCGGCAGGGCTGCATCCCCGGCACCCAGCCGCCCGCATGGCTAGCTTATGCCCCGAAATAATTACACGGAAACTGTATTCTTTTAAACACTGCCTGGCCCATTAGTTCCGGCCTCTTATTGGCTAGCTCTTACATATTGATCTAACCCATTTCTAATATTCTGTGTAGTACCACGAGCTGGCTTACCAGGGAAGATCTTAACCTGCGTCTGTCTGGAGTGGGAGAATCATGGCGACTCCTCACTCGGCTTCTTTCTCCCAGCATTCTCTCTGTTTACTCCGCCTACCTAATTTTCTGTCCTATTAAAGGGGCCAAGGCAGTTTCTTTATTACTTAACCAATGAAACAACAGATAGAAAGATGACCCACCTCCATCATTTCCCCTTTTTCTGTTTAAACAAAAAAGAAAGGCGTTCATTTTGACATAGTAAAATTACATATAACAGTTATCAAGCAAGAATTATAGTTACAATATTTATATCTATTTTATCTTTTATCATAATTAAGGAAAATTATAACTAACCATTCTTCAACTCCATCAAAGACTCCAGAAGGATATAATATTACCTAAGTAAACAAGAACTAAGAAACTCTAGAAATGACAGAGACATCTCACTGCTTGGACAGTCATCCAAAGTTCTTTTGTACTGTTGGGGCATCCATCTTCAGCCTTCAGGCCCATAGTATCCAGCAGACATTTTCATCAAGCAGGAAATTCCAAAGACAGTTCAGTCACTTTTTGCTGTGTCCTGCAGAATGTCTCGCAGACTCTTTTAGGAGTCAGGAACCCCGAAAAGCCATCTCACCTTTAGGCAAGTTCAGCAGTCCTCTTTCTGCGGGTTCTCTGTGTCCAGTCCAGGCAAGAGCAGTTTCTTGCCCAAATGGCTATCAAACTCCTTAAGGAGCCTTTTCGATGCCCATCTTCCTCTTGAAGTAGATTGGTGCTGTCAGGAGCAGATGTGTCTCATTGTCATAAAAAGCCCTAAATTATTAAAACACTTAAATGCCATATTCTGTAGCCTTTGAAAGATATGAAGAATGCCTATCTGAAATATATCTATGCATATCTAGAAAATCTAACTAACATGACTACAAGCTTTACTATTATCGATGATTATCCATTAACAACCTATATTTACATTACATTTTTAAATGAACTACATAATCACAATACCTTAAGAGCAGAAATACATATACATATAACAAAATTAACCTTAAAATCTATACAAATGCAAATTATTCATATCTATATCATATCCCCCTTTAAATGTAAAAGAACATTTATAAACCATATTTGGGAACATGGGCGCAGTTTTTTCTCTCCAAACTGCTTCCTGCTGAATGGGGGCGCTGTTATTCAGATCTTTTATGGTGTAACCTGTGTGTCAGGGTCATCTCAGTCGGCAGTTGAGTGAAGTAATTTTCTGAAGGTGTTCACAGCAACCTTTCAGGAGGGCGTGGTCTATCATACCATATCGGGATAGACGCAATCCACAGAGTCTCATCCTCTGTGAAAACAAAAGAAGACCCTCTCCAAAGCATCATATCCTTAGACCCATATTCTGAAATCATAATACCCTTATATCCATTTTGGTTTAGCTTGGCAGCCCATATAATGAAATGTCTCTCTGTATTTAGCTCCTTCATAGTCAAAAATTTTAAAGAAAACACAATAATACAAAAAATCCAGACTCTCTGTGAATTTTCCATTTTTACGTGGCTTATTTTTCTTTATTTCTTTTAATCTATAACTATCTGTAGTCTGTCTCTTTAAAGACATTATCCCCCTTTTTTAAGGGCATTAACTTTATTCTCTCTATATATATTTTTTTTCTCTCTTAAGCCTACGTACATTCATCCTACATTGTGACCCATAGAGGTCTTTTATGTCTGAATCTGTTTTATTGTGAATCTGTAATTTTTTTTTTCCAGGAGCATTTCTTAAAATGTTAAGCAGTTCTTAAAAACTTAAGTTGCAGCACGTAGGGGTAATACGGTACCACCTGTGTCCAGCTCAGTTTAAACCTTAACTGCGCTGTTATTATGGTAATTACGGTAGTTTCTGCCTGAGACCACCACAGTTTAGCATGGCAGAGTTGAGCTGCTCCTGCCTCGGAGCCATTTGGTGCCCCTGAGCCACACACAGTTCCAGGCACACAGCAGTCCACATTGCCATCAAGCAAGCCGTAGCACTTTACTCCAAATGATCCATTCAAAAGCTCTGTCTCCTGCAGGAGCCAGACAGAGATCGCAATGGCGGCACAGCCCAGAAAGCCGGCATTTTAAAACAGCCAGTTTTTTCCTGTTGCTGAGTCAGGACAAATTCTTTGCGGCACGCAACCAACAAACAGCAAAAAGCTGTCTTAAATTCGCTCTCTGTCCTTTTTAAGCCCTCTCAGGTTTTACGTGGAGTTCATTAGCACGTTGGGTGCCACTCTGTTGTAATAAGAGCGGCAGGGCTGCATCCCCGGCACCCAGCCGCCCGCATGGCTAGCTTATGCCCCGAAATAATTACACGGAAACTGTATTCTTTTAAACACTGCCTGGCCCATTAGTTCCGGCCTCTTATTGGCTAGCTCTTACATATTGATCTAACCCATTTCTAATATTCTGTGTAGTACCACGAGCTGGCTTACCAGGGAAGATCTTAACCTGCGTCTGTCTGGAGTGGGAGAATCATGGCGACTCCTCACTCTGCTTCTTTCTCCCAGCATTCTCTCTGTTTACTCCGCCTACCTAATTTTCTGTCCTATTAAAGGGGCCAAGGCAGTTTCTTTATTACTTAACCAATGAAACAACAGATAGAAAGATGACCCACCTCCATCACCAAATTACATACCAAGACTGTAGTACTTAGATTTTGTTGCCAAATTGACTATGTTCTGACACACCTAGAACTTGGAAAGCACTACAGTAGGGAGTGCTTCAGGATTTTTCCAGGAACAATTTACACTGCACTCAGTGAGCTAAATCAGGGAAAAATTATACAGGAAAAATTGATAGTGTGATCAGCACTATCAATAAGCAAAAGGACCAAATAATACTGGGAGCAGAATCGGGTGCTCCCAACTTCTATTTCTGCTGTTGGTAGGATCTATCTTTGTTTCTTAAATGTGGATTCACCAGCAACCTTCCTGGGGTTTCCAGGTGTTCAACCTCAGAAGGATGTTCAAAATTGTTCTTTCTTATTCTTGGACTTCCAGCTTCTTGTTATGAGTGACGACTGAGTTCCCCTGCTCTCTACCTTACTGACAATTATTGTGAATCAGTTGAACTCTAAACACCTAAGTCAATGTAATAAACACCCTTTCCTAATTGTATATATATTCTTTTGATTTTATTGCAATAATTCTGTGATAGAGGGATTATAGTCGTGGGTGAGTCCAAACCATGAGGGGTGAGAGCCCACAGTGGGTGAGAGACAAATATGCCATACAGACAGAGCTTAAGTGGGGAGTTTTATTGACATAAAGGGAATGGGGTAAGGAGAAGGAGAGAGGGAGAGATAAAGAGATGTACAGAGAGAAAAAGAGGAAGAGAAATAAGAGAGAAAAGTAGGCAGAGTTTTGTCTTTTACAGAGACAGGATACAGCTTGCCTTGCACACAGACAAGCAGGGTGTGATTCACTCCATCAGGCCCGCAAGGGGCGAGACCAGGATTGTCTGGATGCTAATATTCCTCCCTTCTTCATTTACTAAGAAAAGGTGATGGGTTAGGTGTGGCAGGTTAGGAAAATGAGGGTGTTGAGTTCTCGAGACTACTTCCTGCTGATCTGGGGTGTCTACCACCTGTGGAAGACCCTAGAAAGCTGGAGAGCTGGCCATTTCCTAGGGTAGCTGGGTCTTACACTGCTGTCCAGGCTATGTGGAACAATCTGGCACCTCTTAGACATGACAAGATGCAGCAGAGCAGAGGACATGTTTAAATTGAGGAATAAATTTTCCTTAGGTCCTGGTAATTGAGGAGGGGGGGGGGTATCAAGACCAGGGAAAGGTGGGGAGGCTTAAGCTGCTTAGAGTGGGAAGGATGCATCTGACCCGTTTGAGGTGAATCCAAGTTGACATCCTGGAACTTACAAGAATTCTTTGAGTATGTGAAAATATAAAGTTTTAGACACATTAGAAACACAGTACACTCATATCAGAGACAATTTTGGTTAAAAGCATTAACTCTCTTTCTTTGATCCAGAAAACTGTGACAGATGTTTTTGCACAATGAAAGACATCTTTGAGGTCTCTAGTTAGAAAATAACCAAAGGGAATTTAAAATCTTAAACATGGGGCTATGATGACAGTGGTAGTACTCTGCCAGAGCTAGATTAGTGGCTTATCATAAATTTATTGATAAACATTAAGATTATCAGCACTTAAATCTTTTCCTTCAGACCTCTATAATTTGTATTTACACACACACACACACACACACACAGACACACACACATATCAGGGGTTGAGTATATAAGAAGGGAGAACCAGTGTGTGTTGAACGAGAATAAGCTGCCTGTAGCGAACAGACACGGCATTTAAAGAGAGAGTAGACAGAACGTGTAAGTCTTTGGAGCAAAGAAAAAGAAGTTGATTCATCATAGGTGAAAGATAGCAGATCTGCTGCAGGTGCGGTAGGCAGGTGGGGTTCCTGCATGAAGTGTGTGCTCTGGCAGCCCTGCCAAAAAGCACGCCAGTGCGCGAATATGCCACATGCACCAGAGTCAGTGTAAGAGGAATTAGAGACAAAATATAAGTAAAAGGTGAGAGGCAAGGCAAACAGCACCCTAGGTCTTCTGACATGGACCCCCTCACCACCTGGGGGAGCAGAATGGCACAGCAGTAGGAGGGAGGGAGGAGGAAGGAAACAGGCACGAGACAACAATACAAATAGAAGAATGAGACATTTTGAACACGAGCATGAGATGCCTAGTGAAACAGAACTTTCAGAAGGGGGTGGGTTGATGGGAGGATCCCACCCCAAGACAGGCTCAGCCTCAGCCATGGTGGGAGGTGGTGGGAGACAGCAGCGGTAGTGTCAGCTGCAGCAGGCAGGAGAAAGTCTCAGCCGGATCACACCCACGGCGCAAGAAGCAGACAGACAAGCAAAGAGAACAGGGCAAAAGCAGAGGCCGCACTTCCAACTATGGATCACTGGCGGAATGTAGGGTGCCAATAAGCAACCATGAACTTTGATATCTGAGGGGGAGGGTGCAGTTTCCACGAGTGAAGTGGGGAATATCCAAAGCCTGTAATCTCCAGAATCCCTGAGACGAAGGAAGAAACGGATTTGAGGGGTACAGGCTGATTCTGTGGTTCATCAAGCCCCAAATTGGGAACCAGGGCTCTGAGCCTGAGATCTTGGCTGCCCAATACTGAGAATTCCAACCGAAGCCAGAAGACAAAAATCCAGTGTCAGAAGATGAATCCTCATTCATGGAAACACGGCTACAGGTGGGAGATGGGTCTACTATTGCTTCCAATTTTGGCAGTGATGGGTGAAGGGCTCCGGCGATCCTTTATTTGGAAGAGTGACTGTGTTGAGGGTTACAGGTTTCTGGAGGTCCTCAAACCGTCGGCAGGCAGGAGGAATTGCCAGGAGATCCTGATGAGTCTATCAGAACCAATATCATAATTCTCCACGAGAGGGTCCTTGGGAGAGGGTGATACTAAACCATGTCAGGTGAGAGCCCACTCCAGATGAAAGACAATATGGCATACAGACAGACTTTAAGTGGGGAGTTTTGAGATAAAGGAAGTGGGAAAAGGAAAGGGAGAAAGAGAGAAAGAGAGAGGGAGGGAGAAATATAGAAAGACAGAGACACTCTCTGTACCAAACACACTTCTACAAACATACACTCAAGCAAAAGGAAGTATTTTGATATCACCGATGCATTAATCCAGGGATGAAGTCAAAGACCTCAGGATCCACTTGCTCGCCAGGGTTTGACCACCTGGTAAGGAAGACATTAACACGTGAGTTCCTAGATTGGTGCTCAGTGTCAAGACATGATAGCTAACCTTCCCAGTTCTTACCAAGAGTATAGGAATAGTATACTATTCCTATAAGTAGTATTCAGCTGATGAGAAAAATAGAAAAAGTTGTGGGCAGTTAGCAGCTCTGTGACCAGCAAAGCCATAGAAAACAATGGATGCTGAGATAGCAGAAGGATGGGGGACAATTAAACAAATAAAACTAGAAATAAATAACAACTGGAGCCTTAGACCCATGCGCAAAGCCTCCTATGAGTTACATGAAGCACGGGATATTCTAAAGATAACTATAGTAACAAAGTCTCAAACCCAGATACCCTTTAACTACTTAAAGTCAAGCTCCATTCTTGGCAGTCACGTAGAAGAAATAAGCCCAAATAAGCCCATCTTCAATCATATCTGACTTTCCTTGTTTCTTTTTTTTTCTTTTTTGGCTAATACCTGTGGTGTTCACCACTGAGGAAAAAATGAATTAAGCAGACAAAGAGGGGGAAACATGAAAAAAACTGTAAAGGAGGAGAAAACATAGCTAATTTTTAAGAGAAAGATTTAAATAAATAGTTAATTAACAGGTTTCTGTTTTGTAATCTTTAGTACAAAGTTATTCTTAGTGTCTTCTGTATGTCTGTGCATCTGTGTGTATGCATATTCCTGTATATGTATGTGTGAATGCATTGTGTATGTATGCATGTATGTGTCTGTGCACATGTGTGTATGCATGTCAGTATGTGCATGTTTGTGTGAATGTGTTTGTGTGTGTGCATGTGTCTGTGTATGTATGCATGTGTCTGTGTATGTATGCATGTGTGTATATATGTATGTGTGTGTGCCTATATGTATGTGAGTGTATGTGTGTGCCTCTATGCATTTGTGTGTGTATGTATTCTTGTGTGTCATGCACACATGGGAAGATCAGAAGAATTTATATGAAAAGTGCTTACTTTCAGCATCTTTTGAGCCATGATCTCTTGATATATACAGATGCTTACACCAGGCTAACTGACAAGTAAGCTTCATGACTTTTCCTTTTTCTACCTCAAACTTTGTTATATAAATGGTGGGATTTTGACTAACTTCACAATACTGGGCCTGCATTTATGTAGATTCTGGAGTCTGAAGTCAGATATTAACATTTCCTGGACATGCTTGACACATCAAGCCCCTTCTTCATCCCAAGATTACAATTCTTCAACTGTAGTTATTATAGAAACTCCATGAGCATTATCTGGGAAATAGAAATACAGATCTTTAGGCCTGTTCTAGGCACAGAGAATCAGAACATCTAAATCCAGCTTAGGAAAGTCTTAAACTCCCGTCTAGGTAGTAGTTCCAGTTATATTAGTGGGAGGAGTCAATAAGCTGTTGTATATCATTTCCCAAACAAACAAACAAAAGCAAAACAAAACAAAAACTTTCATGATAGAGGAAGGATAGTGCTCCCATGTTTCCTTCTACACATTTAAGAAAAGTTTTCCATCTTTTGCTTCTGTGTTTTGCTTCTTGAACCTCCAGTGTCCTTTAGTTCATAAGGGACGATGCTGATGCTGGCCACTGAACCTTTGACTTACTATCTTCTAACTTGTCTGATCACTCCCAAATAGCCTATTGGAGAACACTGATCTAAATTTTAATGATGAATATAAAGGAAAATATCAGGTATCTAATTTTTTTTCGCAATGTATTACTCATATAAGAGAGTCTACATTAAATATCAAATGAATTTTAAACAAACCTTTGATCAGATATGTATTTCCTCTTTAAAATATACTAGTAGCCTCTTTCAAAGACAATAGGTAGTCCAATAAGTTCTGGGAGTAGGCATAATATTTAACCTGTAGCAGGTGCTGGGAGATGAGGAACATTGTAAAGTAATTCATCAATCATGGCATAAAAAGGGTCACTGTTCTACTTCATGAAGTGAACTGTAGTAAATTTGATTTTGATATTTAGTCAGAGACAGAAATAAAATATCCCCAAACAATGGTTTGAGTGCAAAAAGTGTCACTTACATATTTTGCTTTTACTAAGTAACATAGCATCCCACATACCATGTTGCTATTTGTACTGCAGACAACATGTAATGCAGAATTATCCCATTCATAGAAGTATCTTAGAATTACATTTGCTTTGCTTTAGTTTTTGAGAAACACATGAAAACTCAATGTTCTATTTGTTTTTTTTCTTTTTTTGAAATATTTATTTAGTATATATACAACATTCTGTCTGTGTGCATGTCTGCAGGCCAGAAAAGGACACCAGACTCCATTACAGATGGTTGTGGGCCACCATGTGGTTGCTGGGAATTGAACTCAGGACCTTTGGAAGAGCAGGCAATGCTCTTAACCACTGAGACATCTCTCCAGCCCCCAATGTTTTATTTGTTAAATTATGGAAAGCATTAGCTCTTCCAAAAATATATTGTAGAAATGTTTGAGACTTCGTGTCTAGTTAAAAATTCCACATAGAATTTAAAAAAAAAATAGATGAGTTTTATTAATGAAAGTATGGAACTTGGTGTGGTTTGAAAGCATATCACCTGTCTTTATTCCTAGAGACTTCTGCTGATTGTGGCATGGACACCTCTGGCTAAGTTTGTCTTTACTTCTTTCATTTTTTTCCCCGTTGGCAAGTTTTTTGAGACCTAAGCAATGTTCAGCCTTGATCAGCCAGCTTTCATTATTCTTAGGGGAAAAAAATATCCTTAAAGGCCAATGCTCTTCAGAATCCATGCCAGGCTGGAGGTTGCCCTTATATATTTATTATTCTAACCTACTGTGAACAAAATGTTAAACACTGAGACCACTTCTCATGATCTCTTGTGCTATGATTTTTCTCCCGTCCTTTAGGGCTCGTGTCCTACAGATGTTATGATAATGTAAACAGCCACAGTCAGTACTATCCATACTGAGACTCCGACACTTAGAAGAAAACAGCTGCTTTAGCTACAGGAAAGAACTACAAATTGGCCTCGGGTGTGAAGACCTTCATTGACAAGGAAGAGCCATACAAAGTGAGAAGCTGAGAGGAACACAGTGGCAGCTGAACTGGTGGGAAGGTGCCTTAGAATTAAACAAAAGAAAATGTGAAAACAAACAAGCAAAACTAATTTAATAAAGACCAAGAATGGCAGATTTCTCTTACCCATGAAATCCTAGAGGAAAATATGGGAATGTTTCTACCCTGGACTTTTACTAAATTCTAATGCAGTTGTTACTCCTGATTTCTGTCCCTTTTCTCTGTTTATACTGTGTCCTTTCTCTTCCTCACATTTTTTTTTTATTTTCCAGATTTCCTTCTTGTTATCCTGACTCCATTCCAAAAGTTTCAAAAGCACCTGTCCAAAGTGACATAAAAATACAAGACGTGGTTTCCAGAAGCCTTTGCTCTCATCCACCTTGATAAGGAACTAACCCCCCAGCTGATTAATTGTAGGATTCACAGATACAGTTGGCACTAAATACATACTAAAATAGTTCTGTTGGGTGACATAGACAAACACTGTAAACTTCCTGAATCTATACACAATAAAATCAGAAGAATGTATTCAGTATAAGGCTACAATTGAGATATTAGCTTGTGATTTGGAAAACGTACAATTGATAACAAGTGGTAGCTTTTTTATTGCAATATAATAAATAACATAACACAGTGACCTTAGGAAAAAATATTCGGCAAATTCCCAACTCATTGAAATAAAGCGATTTCTTTTCCCCAAAAGACAGATGCAAATTAATTTCAGCCTCCTTTGTTTCATGTCTAATTATATTTTATTTTTAATTAATATGATCCCATATGAAAAATAGCATCAATGAAAGCTCTGTTAACATCATATTCAACAGAAACTTACACAAATAATGTTATCTTAAATTAAAAAGTTTAATATACAACTTTAGCAGATATTGAAACAAAATAACATTTTATCTTTTTTTTGTTTTTTTTTTTGTTTGTTTGTTTGTTTTGTTTTGTTTTTAGAGACAGGGTTTCTCTGTAGCTTTGGAGCCTTTCCTGGAACTCCCTTTGTAGACCAGGCTGGTCTCGAACTTACAGAGATCCGCCTGCCTCTGCCTCCCGAGTGCTGGGATTAAAGGCGTGCGCCACCACCGCCCGGCTCAAAATAACATTTTATAGATATTTATTATCGTGGTAAATTTTGTACTTCAGCAATCTTTTCTACTGTCTGATTTAACTTAGCTTTATTGTTAAATTAAGTTAAAATGTGGCTCACTCACAAACCCATAAGTTATTGCCAGTAAGCTTAAATACATTTTAAAATATGTTTCTATGATGATTGCTAGAAAGATCATTTCAATAAGATAAGGTACATTAGAAGTAATTCAAAATAAGAAAAAAAACTTGACCATATAATAATTTTATCTTCTTGGATTTTATCTTCATAGGTTTGTTATAATGACATCTGAATTTTCATTCAGTCTGTAGCACTCGTCTCACACATACTATTAATGAAATAATGAATATTCTACAGACAATGTAAAACAATTTGGAATACCTTACACATTTGTGGGTCTTTGTGACCCAGCTTCACATTGTGTAAACTCTCTTGAATGGTTATATTAAAAAAAAAAAACTATCCTTAAAATATCCTTAAAAGTGAAATGTGTGTGACTCAAGGGAAGTTTTCAGGGTTTATGCCTCTCAAAAGGAGTCAAGCACATGTAAATGAGGATGTCTTTGAGCCAATGCCCAGCAGCATGGATTTTCTGATGAGAAAGAATCAATCAGTGAATGGGAAGTCCAGAATTGAGAAAGGTCTTGGTAAGTGTGAGAAAGGAGCTCAGTTCTGCCAGTACACTAAAAATGGTATAAGAATGAACTCCTGGTTGTGTGCTGCGTAGAAATGCTATCATGTTACTTTCTGTAAATACACTCAGAAGAATAAATAAGCAAATACTATTCACCATCCCTCTTCCTAAGTGGTCCTACATATACTCACTCTGTGGGGAAAGTGGTGCCCTTTAGGCAGTCATGGTAATGATCACACATCTCCTTTGCTATAGTCACTTGAGGGCAAATGTTCTTGAGCATTAGAAATAAACTTTGTCATTCTTAAATAGGAAACATCAATAAAAGTATGAAAAGGTCACACACAATTCAAGTTTTGTTCCTCAGTGCAGTGAATGTCACAGAGAAGTTTCAGCCCTTCATATTCTGCCAGGTGGCGCGTCTAACCAGAGAACAGAGCCCCTCTGCCCACACATGCTGCACTGCAGAACTCTTGGATCTCATTCCCACACTTGAGCTTTCTCTCCGGTTCATTGCAGAGACTTGCTGTTGGTTTCTGAGATGAATCAGTTTCCCCATCAGACAAGTCTCATACATGTTCAGAGAGATGTGCCCAAAGAAGTAAGTTTTAGTTGATAACCTATGTTACAAATAGTCAAGTTGCAATATAAAAAGACAGATGGTGAAGACACATGGGGTTTGGAGCAAAGAACAAAAGAGACGAGAAGAGGCAGCAAGGTATACCAGAATGTGGAGCATTCTTAGTGATGCTAATCTTCAGTGAAATGCAGAACTAATAAATATGTCTGCAAAATAATAGACTTTGCAAACTTTCTCAGGAAATCTGTGAATAAAGCTGCTTAGTGGTAATTTTTATACTTCAGCAGTCTTTTCTGCTGTCTGATTAAACTAGTTTTATTGCAAAATGAAGTTAAAATGTGGCTCAATCACAAGCCCATAAGTTATTGCTACCAAACTTAACATTTAAAAAATATGTTTCCATGATGATTGCTAGAAGAAAGAGCATTTCAATATGTCTGAATGAGAAGAAATATGAGATGTATTTTGCTTGACCTTGAAATATATGAATTATTACTTGATTTTTGAAAAACAACAATATTTCAATAAAATAAAAGACAATATTTAAAAAACTAGTAAGGTTTAGACAAATAGTTTGTTAAAATATTGTGAAGGTCTTTGACCAGATGTATTAGGTCATAAAAACAATTGTACTACTTAATGGACACAGATAGAAGCTTATTAGGTTGAAATTGTTTTTTAAATTACTAATCATTAGTAAAATATGCTGCTGAAGGTTAAAAATAAGTTATCTTAATTTACATTAAAAATTATTGACACAGTGAAATTATATGCAGGGCAATATGGTACAGACTAAATTAAAGAAAAACATTACTATATGCTTTTTAACTATAACTTTTTTACATTTAAAGAGAAGAAACTGAACTTGAGGATTCAATGGAAAATCAAATGGTTGGGAAAAAAGTGCAACTATTCCATCCCTTCAAACAAATTCTAACAACTAAATAGAGAAATCATTTCTTCTGCTTCAATCTGAGTGAGTTATTGCTACAAATTGTTGCCTTTTATCCCTGTTATAGGTCAAAGAAAGATGAAATAAGTCAGTATTGGAATACAAAGAGATAGAATTATGCATTTCTTACATTTTATTATACATCCCATTTTGTAAATTCAGTTAGAATATGAACACTTTGAAAGTCTGCATTTAAATATTGTATACACAGGCTTGACAAAAGTATCATAGCATTACATTCTACATAAATAGTTATTGACTAATGTCTAGGGAATTTGTTGAAATATGTGTAGGCAGAAATTAAAATGTAGATAAAATTAAGGAAGTTTTTCACAGAGGCAAAAGTCATTAGATATTGGAATTTCTAACCAGACTTTCCTAACCAATTATTAGAGTTATTGAATTAGATTACGATGTGGAAGAATGTAATTTGAGTACAGAAAATATAAAACAAGAAGCTTATTTTTCTCAGAACCAATAATTCCACCTTTAAGAAATAACACTTGACCTCTTCCAAAGCAAACTTTTAAAATTTATATTCTATATTTGGTTTTACTCCTAGATTTCCAGTAGTCTTGTTCCTATTAAAAATGTTTAAAGTTATAATTTAAACCAGTCTTGTATTCCGATGAACAAAACCGAAATCCTGAATCAAATTCATTCCAAACTTCTGAAAATAATGTCTTGCATGACTCCCAGGAAATTGAAATCTGTCAAATTCTCCTGGGCCTCCACCTGGGCCTTGTTGCTTTCTAAAGCAGATGGTAAAGATGACACAGCAGGGTGCTCCTCAGTTCCCAGAGCTCATCTCTCATGGGTTCATCTCTGTGGTTAATCACAAAACTGTGGAATTCCACCCTTCTCTTATAATCATGCTCCCAAACTCAATTCAGGTCTTTAAAATTCCTTTAACAAACAATTATGATCACTTCCTTTGAAGTTCCAATTCTCCAGTTTTTCCTCAGAAAACTTATTTAACAGGATTTTTATACAGAAATGTTTTTTGAGCTGGAAATAGATTCTTCTCTCATACAATGCATTCTGACCACAATTTACCCTTTCTTCACTTCTCCCCACTTCACCCCCCACTTCCCCTGTCCCCTCTATGATTAGAGGTGAGGACTTGGGATCCCTCTGTGTTCTGTGTCTGAAGTGCATGTTGTCATCAGTGTTAGGGATTAATCCTCCATCTTTGAGAAACAACCGAGGGCAATAGAAATAGCCGATAATGACCTGAGCATCTCTTGGACAGTCCTGACCACCTGAGCCTTTTAGGAAAGGGTGTGTGTTAGATAATGTAAAGATCATGGGGGAGAGTATTGAGTGCAGCAGAGAAATTTTCAATGAAATTTTATATGTATATGTGCACAATGACTTACATGCTTGTAGTTTTAGGTAGACACTCCTGCCCCCCCACTGAAGTTCTCCCCCTTCCCCCATTTCCCCTTCAAACATTTATTTCCTTCTTTTCCTCTCTCCATTGCTCTTCTTCACTCACTCCATGATCTGTTTTTTCTTTTGTTTTTGTTTGGTTTTTCCTCTCAGGTTTTGTAGTTTCTGTAGGTTATATACACAAATCTGAAGATTTGGAGCTAGAAACTTAATATGATACAGAACATGCAACCTTTGTCCCTTTGGATATGGATTGTCCCATTCAATAGGATCTTTTCTAGCTACATCCGTTTACCTTATAGTTCACGATTTCATTTTCTTTAGAGCTACATAATATTCCATAGTTCTTATGTGTAACATATTCATTATTTATTCATTAGTTGAAGGGCAGTTAGGTAGTTTCTGTTTCCTTGTTACTGTGACTAGATCAACATGACCGTGCATCAGCAAACAGGATGTCAAGTGTTTTAGGATATTCCAAGGAGTAGTATAGGTAGGTTATGTGGTATACATGCTTGACTGGCTTTGGGGTTCCCATGCTGACTTCCAGAGTGTCTTCATGAGTATACAATCCACTGACGGTGAATGAGAAACCGCTTTTACACACATGTACTCTTACATTTATTGGTGGTTGATCCTTAGTCTTTGCGATTGTTACTAAGGCAAGATAAATCTCAAAGTTGTTTGCTATCTCCTAATTACTAACAATAATAAACTGTTTGCTTTTAAATATATTTCTTAACCATTTATTTCCTCTTTTTTCAAATATTTTCTGTTCAGATTCCAGGTCTGTTTTATGAATGAATCATTATTTTACTTCATATTTTGAGCTTTTTGCATATTCTACAAATTAATTGTGTTCAATGTATAGTTTGCTAAATTCTATCCCATACTGTGGGACTAAGGATATGTATTCTACATATGGTTATAGTTTTTGTGACTTTACATTATGAGAGTGTCCTGTAAAAGATTTTGTAAATATGTAATATATTTCAGATTTAGTAAACATGATTAGTTGTATCTAGTCAAAAGTATCCTGACTTAGCTAGCCAAGAGCAAAGAAGAGATAAACATATCTAAATATATCATAGTAGATTAAGGACAATTGTTTTAATTTTAGATATGAGATACCAAAAATATTTTAACTGTTTCAAAAAACAGTTATTTACTTTTACTGAATAATAGTGCCATCAATTGTTTCTTTTCTTAAAAACTCTGGAAGATTTCACCTATTTAAAAAAATCAGTCTTAGGAACACAATGTGAATTATTATATAACTAGAAAAAAAGTAAATATATAAAACATAACTCAGAAATGCACATAAATTGAGAATACTTTCAATGGATAGTTAGTACTCCAAAGAGTGGGGAAAAAAACGGAAAAAAAAATTGAGGAAGTAAAACAATATCTCTACTCTGTGGTTATATATGTCTACATGCCTATAGAAGAACTTACAAATTATAGAGGCACTTCTGGCAGTTCAATGAACATCATTTTTGTTATATGCTATTTTGAACAATACAGTATCTATCTTAGATGCTGTTAGCTAAATGTGCAAAAAATATACCAAAACTTTCTCCGAGACTGTAGAACCTTCCGGTTTAGAAAGATGTGTGATAAATATCTATCCAGCATCATTATGCCCATAAGAGTGTTCTCTCTGAGGTGATATACAAACACAAAAAATAAAGTCTTTATTTGTGTTAGGAAGAACAAAGGAAGGGTTAACTGAAGATCCCCTTTAAACCTGGTGAGACAGTTATTGAAAGACAGCAAAAAACCCTGTTCAATGGTTGAAGGCCACAGGGTTGTCTTTTGATGAGCCGTAATGACTGATATACAAATGAAGGCAGTGGCACAGGTTGTCCTTAAAAAAAATTTAGTCTCCTGCCAGAGTAAACCATTTATTCTCAAATTTTAGAAAGAATTAAGTAACATTAATATAATCAAAATAAAAATTATGCTTAAAAAAACTAGCCTCTGGCCAGAGCAAATCAATTTACTTTCAATTTTAGAAATCATTAAGCAACATTGATATCACCAAAATATAAAACTAAGAAACATCACAAACAGAAATCAGGATGGATGAAGTGGGAGTGATTAAATCTTGACATCATAAAACTAAGATTGCTTAAAAATCTGAAGTTATTTCCAAGAGAGTCCGAATAAGAAAAGCAGATACACATGTTGAGATGAAACAAATAGTCTTTGATAACTGAATAACTGTGGAGAAAGAGACTTTAGATGATTTCTGATTTTCTTAGCAGGTTAATCAATTGCTCTGAGAAGTCATTTAAATTAATGATTTTGGTACAGGTGAAAAAGGTTTATAATAGTTTCTTGGTTACTGTGGTTGAGGAATTTATTTTGCAATTTGCCCTAGTTCTCAATAGAATGTTAAATTTGATAGGATCTGCTTTTGTCTCCATGAATATCAGATGTTGTTTTCCACATGTTGGAGTCCATGATGATACTCCTAATTAAAGCATCAGAAGAGTTTGTTGTTGGGTTGTTGTTGAGAATGTGTGAAACTCACTGTGTTCATGCTTCTTAAAGTGAAATAAAGGAGAACAAAACCAAGAGTTTAAATGTTTTCTAGCTTAAAGACAACTGGTACAGCTCTTTTTTCTGTCTTGAACACTGTTGGCCCTTTGTTTCCAGGCTAAAGGTCAAGATCTTCTAGAAATTCTGGGAGCTTTTTTCTTTATCATGTCTTTTTCTTCTTTTGTGTTATATGAATCTAGAGGGCCAGAGAGTTGATTTGGCTTTTGTTTTCTTATAGATAGTGAGAAAAAAAAAGGAAAAGGGATGTTGTTTAATTGAAGATTATTTTAGTATTTTTTGTGAGCATGACATTATTAATTCAGATTTTTGAAGCCATGTCTGGAATTGTAGACTTCAGATATAAGTGCAAAGTATCAATAAATGAAACCATGGAAATGAAAAGGATGGGCAGGGGAAGAAAGGAAAAGAGAACTGAGACCCCAAAAACAAATGTATATGTTAAAAAAGACAACTATGTAGTGATTTGTTTAAAAATTGACTAGAATTCATGAAGAAAAGTTGTGACAGAGAAAGAAGAAACAAATAGACTTAAAGACAAAACATAAAATACTAATATCCTAGTTCAGTCTCTCAATCATCTGTGTTCAAATTTTCCTTTAAACTTGTAGTTTAAGCTTTAAACTCCTAGTTCAGTTAAGTTGGGTAAATCACTAACTACAAAATGAAGAGTTACTACAGTGAAAAAGATTGCAGTATTTTAAAACAATTTTGTTATGCTTAATGCTGATACATGGGGTTTTCGTAACAGACTTCTCTCACCCAAAAAGCCATGATTGGTTCAGCATTAGGGCTTATCAACCAAGAAACCAGCTAAACTTCCCTAGTATTATTATAATTTATCCTAGGAAGCATAGCATAAGTAAAGCAAACCGTTAACATTCACACATGAATAGAGTTAATTAATGACACCCTACATTTATCAATGTGTCCTATAACTACAATGTAAGACCTCTGTATTAGTCAACCATTCATCTTTATTCTTTGTATTCTTCTTACATCTAAGTACAAAAAAAATCAGATGCAATTTTAACACTACAAAACCCCTGTAAACATTTTCCTATGGCAATCAAGGTACATATTCTAGTAAATCAAATTTCCTGCATTAAGTAAGAGTTTAAATGCTGATTTTTATGACAGGCTATTTAGGGCACACATCAGGTATGCATGGTTATGGTACAGAATTGATTTACTGGGAAAAAGAGATGGTTGTATTTTAAACAAAAAGAAAAACATATCTTTGTATAAATGCTCTTTGGATGCGAGTCTATTATATTATGAAAATACAAATAATAACAGAGTTTATGAGTTGTCATGAAATATTTATTGGATATAGTCTTTGTACAACATAATAAAATGTTTATTCCAAATTCGGCATGCAAAATTCATGCAGTATGATGGAAGTTCCTTATATATAAATACAACTTTTTTTGCCATTGTTTTGGGTCTTATATATTTCTTAATTTATTTGTTTGTTTTTTAATTTTTTAAATTTGAAATAGAGTTATATCATTTTCCCCTCCCACTCCTCCCTACAATCTGTCCTAGCTTTCCTTCCTACAATCCTTTCCTGCCTCCCTCTCAAGCGGATAGCCTCTTTGTCTTTGATTGTTATATACACTCATATGTATATATGCATGCTATGCACAAATATATCTATATGTGTATATGCATACAACTTGATTAGTCTGTTTTTGTTGTGTATATGGCTTCAGGGCCAATCTCTCTGAATCAAGTAGGTTGATTCAGTTTTAGAAATGGCTACTTCTCTTTCCCTCGGCAGTCATTTGTTCTGAAGTGGTGGGAAGCCATGAACCTTCCCCACTTAAGCATTAATATGTCCATTAATAATGCTACAGTTCCAATATTTTATGTTGTCATATCTAGGAGAGATTGTTTAACAGCAGGCTTCCTGATATTCTGAATCCTACAACCTTTCTAAGTCCTATCGATGTTGTCTTACCCATAGGTACAGGAATTTTAATGTAGCTATATCCATTGGGCCTGGCACCTCACAATCCATTGATTTCTTTACAGTTTCCAGTAGCCATTTTTGTCATGGTTTTTATTTGCTGTAAAGAGAAGCTTCTCTGAGGAGCAGTGGTAGCTGTAGCTACATGTGACTATAAAGTTAGAATATAGTAAGGAATTATGAGGGTCTAGACACATAGTGGGAATGGATTGATTTCTAAGTTCCAGGACCTCACTAGCCTAGAGAAGCTGCATAGGATTTAAAACTGGGTGTGCTTTACTTCCTGTTAGGTATAGGACATAAGTCCAATTAGAAAACTATTGGTTTCACATATATGTGAGTGTCAGCTCCTTACCCTTTATTTATACCTTGCAATGCTGGAAATTATCACTGTTCATAGGTATTGAGTTGCATAGGGCTATTGAATTGCTTCCCTTCATTGGCATCCTACATAGTATTTTCTGGAACCATGGAAGCTAGAGAGCTGCAAAGAGACTGTCATGTAAAATCCAGCTTAAATCATCCAAGTCCTTTGTCCTAAATGTGTGATGTCTTCATGCATAGGGTCCAACCTACAATGTGTTAGAGGCAATCAAGGGCTACATTGACAATCTATATGAACAATACAGAGGAGTCACTTGGACGGCCTGACCAACTCTTCAAAGGAGTTTTTGTGCATGGTACTATTTTTTTCTATCATAGGCTAGTGGTTGTCTCATCATTGTCATCATCATAATAAAACCTTATCACACTACAGAAACCTCTATTAGTCCCAATACTATATTCTGAAGTCAAAAGAGCAAACTCTTGTGAAACTTAAATGTGATCCCTTGAGTGGAAAGCAAATGCATTTGTTTTACTTTAATCAATAATTCCGTGTTCTTTAAATACCTAGCAACTTTGTAAATATTGAATATTACTCTTATCAGTTCCAAAGATTTTTTAAAACTAAGAAGTCCTAAATTAATAAATATGCAGTTGTATACAGTTATGACATAAATGGTTCCCAGTTATAATTTCAAACAAAATGGTGGGAGGGATATAAGCTTTTTTAACTGTTGGGATCCAAATCCAAGGCCCTTGATAAGGGCTGAGATAGCCACCTTTCACCACTCAGGACTCAACTTCATGTCCTACTGCATTCTCTTATAGATGGAGACCATTGTGGCTTTGACAAAGGAAATGCAAGCAAAATGAATAATGTTTCCTTCTTATATATTCCAGGTAAGAAATTGGTTACAGTAAGGAACAATGTTCCTGGAAGTACATAATCTCAAAAAAGAATGTTAAATCATTATATATGTAGAATTTTCAATAAACCTTAATTCCGCTTTCCCTACACCCTTCAGATTCAGAGAAACGTATCATCTCCCCCAGCACACACAGACACACACACACAAACTTGACATTCTGAGTACTACTTTCATGAATAAACACCATGACTGAAGTGGAAAAGTTGTAGTAAAGATTTATTTCATTTCATAAAAAAAAAAAAAACACAAACTGAGATAGCATAAGCATTTACCTTCTGTAATGTATAAAGGGAAGATACCAATAATAGCCTTACTCTGATATGGAAGTCAAGCTAATCAGGGATCAGAATTCTAAAGTAGTAAGAAGGATATCTAAACTTGTAGGAATGCATTTTGAATTCTTTAAACAAGATGTGACAGTAGCAAAAATCAGGCAAATAAGCGATGGTGATATCATTGTGCTGCATGAAGAGAGAAGAGATCTCTGCTTCCCTTGTGCAGCCCCACGTCTAAAGAGTGGAAATTCTGGGAAGGGGAGAGACGGCTCAGCAGGGAAGACATCACAAGCTCTTCCGCAGTACCATGATTCAAGGCACAACACCCACATGGCAGTTCAGAGCAGTCTCCTGTGACTCAGCCCAGAGGGTCGCATGTGCTCTTCTAATCTCTCCCATCACTGAATACACATGTGTTGCCCAGACATGCATTAAGACAAAACACCATACACTTAAAGGACATATAAATAGAAAAATAAGAAATCATTTATATTTTGTTATTGCACAAACATTTTCTCAACAATTTTGTTACAAATCATACCTACAGTGTAATAGTTACTCTTCTGTAGGGAGAAAAATAGATCTTCCTGCATTTTAGTCTTTTTGTTTGTCAGTAAATAAAAATATTTGTATCACTCTGTACATATGGCACTCATTGATACAGCTTTGAAAAACATAAAATAATAAATATATCCTTATTGTTTTGTGTAGAAGATGAGGTGCAGACTGCTAAAGGTAAGGGCACAGGTCCAGTGAGGGTTGAATATATTCCTGCAAGCAGGAAAAGAGACAGCTTCCTGGTGTTTATGGAGATATACTACTACTGGGTCTGCATTTGTACTCAGTGGATGGGTATCCCCGAACCTGCATTAACTTTCTCATTAATCATTATCCCCATGGCTACTGCCAAATGCTGCCTCCATCACCTGAGGATGCTCTGACTCTACAGAGTGCCTAAGGAGCACACACCTGTGGGAAACATCACATGGCAGAATTATGACTTAAAAATACCTAGAGATTGCTTCAAGAAAGGGAATATAAGTTTATTTTTTAATCTGTGAATAAACTGCATCATCATTTTTTAAAGTCCCTGTGGGAAACAGAATGAAAACACTTTGTACATGTCTTAAGTATTGTACTTAATCTTATTAATTAGGATTGACACCCATACTCCTACAATATGCTCAGACAAAGTTTTATAAATATCAGAGCTTCAGTAGAAAATGTATACCGTGCTAACACTTACAGAATCATGCATTCACCATTACCAAGAAAGTTCATGTCTGGTATTTCACTCTAATGTAGAATCCAGCATTTCACTCACTCTGACAAGTCCTCTAGCGAGCTGTTAGGCCAGCAGGCCTCTTATCTTCTCAACATTTCAATTCTCCTATTGTATTATATGATGTGCCTTAAGAAAAACATAAAAATTGACTGTGTTTGTGATCTCATAAAATAGCAGCCACAAAAACAGACAGCAAGCCAAATTTCCCTGACTTCTGTACCAAAGAATTCCGCAGAGCTAGCAAAGTTTATTATAAGGAAGAATGATATTTATAATAAGCCAGGATTAAAAACAGTCAGCATAAATGGAAATGAATAAAATACTAATTTTATATGTTTATGATGATATACTATTGGTCAGTTTAAATTTTGTGAAATTAAAAATGCAAATTAATACCCATATACAATATGATGCTAATTTTACCATGAGTAGAAAAACCCATAATGCAAATATTTAATGAGAATAGAAAATATTTACGATAGGTGTTTGCTTTCTTACTGATTTCCCTGTTATATAGAATTGCTTTAATTAGAAAATATTTCCTTGGTAGTCAGAAATATATTCTTTATTAATGTTAATTCTGACACAAACCTAACTTAACAAAACATCTAATTAAAATGCTCATTTGGTTGATGACAATTTCTCTATAAATTAGACAGAATAAATGGTTGGGAATTATTACAATATATAACAAAAAATGAGTAGCAGAAACAACTTAAATTACTAAATGAAAATCCAACATGTAGTAAATTGTATTCTTTCCTAAAGTACATCTGAAAATCCCTATAATATCAATAAAACTGATAGCTACTTTCTTGAATATTTACAGGGAATAAAAGGGGCCCAGACAATTTTTAATGAAAATGTTTGTTCTTATCTTAAGATATATTTAAAATGATTGAAAAGCCAGCATAACCATACATGTGGAATGCTAATACTGACTGTCAACATAGAAAAATCAAGTTATAACTATCTGTTATCTACAAGACACACACATCAGTCTGGGCTTGGGGCTGAGAATGAAAGAGTAGGAGCGAGAGCACCAAACACGGAGAGACCATAAAGAAACCTCCATCACTATTTGTCTCTGACAAAGGAGACTGCAAGCTCAAGCCACTCAGAAAACAGAAAGAATGCTGACACAAATTAATAAGAGCGTGAAGTCGGGGAAATCATTAAGAAAATATCATAATTATAGTTATGAACCAAATATTGGGGTTTCAAATTTCACAGACTAAATGCCAGGAAGTCAGGTAGTTCTGAAACAATAATCTTGAGAGACTTTAGGACTCTGTTCTCACTGTTAGATAGGTCTTCTGAACCAATAATCAGCTGGACAAATTAGGTGCTAAATCATACCACAAATGAATTGGATTTATGTTTGGAGAATATTCCAAAGAAAGCATAGGGAACACACAATTTTCTCTCAACATCGCATGGAATCCTCTCTAAAATCAATTACATTACAAATCAAAAAAGTCTTAAAAATAAAAAAATTATCATATTTTAACAGCTTATTGCAGATTAACACTAAAACCCAATAATAAGCAAATCACAGAAACTACACTCAAATATGTAAAAAGGACAGAAAATACTTTGAATGAATGTTAGGTAAAGAAGAAATCATAGAAAATGAAAACTGAAGTCAAGAATTCATGGAAAATGATAGCCAATTGAGCAGACCCTAGGCATACAGCTGAAAGAGTTCTAACACAATTTAGAACTAGAGGTGCTTAAATTAAGAACCGGAAAAATTTTAAATCGATTAGCTAATGATTTGTCTTCGGTTGTTAGAACACAATTCAAACCAAAAATAGTAGGTAGCAAAGAATAATTAATTGAAAAGATATTAATGAAAGAGACCAAAAGATTACATAAAATCAATCAAGGTAGTCTGTAATCCAAAATAGGGGAGCCATGACCCCATTATTTACATGACTCTGGTAAGAATTCAGATATTAGACTAGACACACTGGTGATTCTTATTTCTTCTTCTGGCCTCAAACTTTCTGTCTACTTAGATTAATACTGGAAATTATATGAACTGTGTATTTATAAACACTTTTCTCAACAAAGATGAATAGGGAGATGCAGAAAGACAAAATCGAAGAAGAATGTTTGGACGTCATGCATGTTCCAGTAAAGGTACATCGAGGTAGGCAGCCTCAAATACTCCTTGCCATTGGCAGTTATTCTTGACCAGCAAGTTCTCTTGACACACAACAAGACAGACTGGCAATCAAGTTAATTATAACAAGTGGGTAAGTTTTCAGAGACATTAGCTCTGATTATTTTTTCTTCAAAAATTCACATGGAATGAAAATGACACCATACTGCCAGAAAGCATAAAAAGTAATAGACTCAAGAAAAAATGACTCTACAGAGACTATCTATTAAAAATCCATAAACATTTTTATAGAAAATGAACCATTTTAAAATCAGTCTTCATAAAACATTTTTATGATATTCTCTGTTTCATCTTATGGTTTTAAATTAAACTGCCTTTGCAAGAATCAGGGATTACCTCTAAAACATTTGCTTTTTTTGTAGAATAGAGGAAAAGAAGATTTCCTGATCTAAAGTGTGATGTTTGGCAGGCTGGCTACATTTAAGAGCTAATCCTTGACTAACATCTTTTAACTCCTCTTGCTTCCAGTTCTTCTCAAGTGGGAAAATGAAACATAAGGAATCAGTGGTAAGATTCAATAAGACATAAGATAAATATAATCAAAAACATTAAGTCACATTTGTTTTCATTTGTTTTACCCAATCAGAGCGATTTTCTCAGAAATACAATTCATCTTTGAGTGTCTAAAGACTGAAGCATACCATAGTCCATTTGTTGAATGTAATAGATATAAAAGACAGTAGCCATCATTCATTGCTTCATTTAGACAAGTATATGTCCTAATTTCTACAACTGAGACAATACAAGGTACAAACAGATTAACTAAAATGTTTCTTTAGTCACTAAAGATAAGTTCTCGAGCTTTCAAATGGTTTTTATTCCAACATACTGGAAACTGATAACTTATAAATGAGGTAGACCATACCAACCTAAATTGGGTAGTGAAATATGAAGGGGATAAAATTTAACCTTAGCTAGTGACTATGTTTCTTATGACAAACGATGTGTATTTCAAGATCTACCTCATTACTTTTCTCCTAATGAAACTTATGTAGTATATTTTATTAATATATAGAGTATGTTTTAGAAATACTGTTTGACTTAAATCTGACTAAATAATTTTTTAAAATATAATTATTAAATGATTGCATATTTTTATTATTTTGTTAAGCCTTGTGCATATACACTAAGAATTCTCCACAAATATTGAAAAGGGCAGCTGATTTTTGATATTATCTGTCCAGGGGACTTACCTCTTAGAGAAGTGGACTTTTAGTCAGTTCTACAAATAAACATTAAAAGGGCTGAACATATTATAGTCTTCTAAATAAAACTTTAAATAACAGTTTTCTATTATTTTATCAATGTTTTCATAAAATTTATGAAACTTCCCATGCTTGTGTTACTGACTGATGATCTGGTAGATTTTATAATTGGTTGTCATCCCAGGTTATGAGACAAAGATGCAGCTTTTCGACTACAACAAAAAGTCATTTAGGATTCCCTGTTTACTTTCTTTAAAGTATTATGGAAATGTAGTGTTCCCTTCTTTCACAAATTTGCCTCTGTCTGCTGGTGAGAAATTTAGCAAAATAGCATGGAACATCATAGAGAGAGGAGGGGCACAAGAATTCCAACCCCTCATCAAAAAGTTGTTGGGAATTGAACGGGGGATGAAGAATCAATTTTCTTCAAGGAGGAAATCCTCTGAACGGCTACTCATGTCCTTTAGATAGAGGAACAACTGTGTGCATTCAGGCATCAGTGATATTAAAAAATGTATGAATGAAAATGGGAGAATGAATATGAATAGACAAGGAACTGACAGAAGGAGATGGAAGATGAATGTGATCAAACTAGGTATTAGGTATAATGTATTGAGTTTGTGTGTGTGTGTGTGTGTGTGTTGATTTTAAACTAGAAAAAGAAACACAAATGAACAGCTGCTACTACTTACGTTATGAAACCCATTTGTAGAAGAAACCTCAGAACCTAGTGCCGACAGAAGGAAAAAAAGAGACTAACTCAAAATACTGTGCTATCCAAAAAGAAAGAAAGAAAAAAGAAAGCAAGAATGAAAGAAAACAAGCAAGCAAGCAAGCAAGCAGACAGGCAAGAATGAAAAGAGGAAAGAAAGAAAGAAAGAAAGAAAGAAAGAAAGAAAGAAAGAAAGAAAGGAAGGAAGGAAGGAAGGAAGGAAGGAAGGAAGGAAGGAAGGAAGGAAGGAAGGAAGAAAGAAAGAAAGAAAGAAAGAAAGAAAGAAAGAAAGAAAGAAAGAAAGAAAGAAAGAAAGAAAGAAAGAAAGAAGCAGTTGTAAAGGATTAGCCTTTTGGTCCCAATCCAAATTAGCTCCCACCCACATACTCTGGATAAATTATTTCCAGAAAATCAGCAACACTGTATTAAATATTACCAAATATCTAAGACCCAAATAACCTTTCCCTCTTCAGGAGATACAGTTGAGCTGTGATATTAGGTTGAATTCTTTGTTAAATTGTTTTATTGTTGAAGCCCATGGTATCCTAGCTACCATCAAACCTTTAACCCACTGCTGATGCGTGCATACCAGACTGTCAGTCCCTTCATCCTTCTTTGCGTCTTTGCTTTACTCCATTTTAAACTAAAAAATAAGAATATGGACACACTCTTTTTCCCACTGAAGTGTTCCTCTCATGCCTGAATATCTATGCTATTGGAGATTTCTACTTGCCTGCCTCCTAGAGATCAAACATAACCGTCATTCTGCCCCATCCCACTTTGTTGCATCCTGGAATGCTTTGGTGCGCCCAAGGGTGGTGGTCTAGAGTTCCTGTTTTACCATTCACTAGCCACTGACTGTAAACAAATTGCTTATCGACTCTAACTCTCTCTGCCTTCTTCTTAATTCTAAAATGGGATATTAATGAAAATACAATTAAATAATCCATGTAAAGCAATTAACAGAGTCCCTGCTAGAATAAGTGTACTATCTATACTAATTGAAAACAGTAATTGATTTTCTTCCCCATTTAGCCTTCTTAAAAAAAGAGTAATAAAATCTGCTGTTTCTCCATATTTAGACAATATAAGACAAAATAACTCATATTTCTGACTTATTTTATGCTAGCGTTAAAAACGAAAACAAACCTGCTACCCTATCTATTGCCATCTCTCATTGCTTGTTTGTGTATGAAATTGGTTAGGCAAATAATTCACACACACACACACACACCTGGATTAACACCATTTTGGTTATTTTGCCATCTCTTAGGTGTCATCTAATATTTGTGTATTGTCTCATGATAGGAACACACATAAAGACTATATCACCATTTAATTTCCTTTGACTCATTGTTCTAGATGTGTGCATTTGTGTGTATGTGTGTGCATGTGTACAGTGTTTAAAAGTTGTTCATTTAATTAAAGATGACTGATAACTTAGACGATACTCTCAAATAAAAAGGAGGAAGATGTATTTAGGATAGTATTCAGAAATTGATAATTTTTAACTAAAACATGTTGAGTTTCAGAAAGGAAAGTGTTTAAAAGTTGTTCATTTAATTAAAGATGACTGATAACTTAGACGATACTCTCAAATAAAAAGGAGGAAGATGTATTTAGGATAGTATTCAGAAATTGATAATTTTTAACTAAAACATGTTGAGTTTCAGAAAGGAAGAGAGAGAGCACATGGGTGCTTGCAAGCAGATGGGAAATTAAAGGACAGCTTCTGTAATAACCATCCATTTTTACCTTATTCCTGCGATTACCTATTTGTTGGTTGTTACTTCATACCTGAGCTAACATGCCTGCAAACTTCAGGGGTTTTTGTCTGTCCATTACTCATGCCCTTCTCAAAACAGTTGGACTCCAGACACATCCCAACACACCAGGTTTTTAATGGGTTGCAGAAATTCAAACTAAGGATCTCATGGCTGCCTGAAAAGCACTGTATACATCAAACCTTCCCCTCATCTGTTGGAGGTCTTTGTCCTGCTAGACAGCTCCCAAATAGCCACAGCTCCCAAATATACATGCTCAGATGATAGTTTATGCTTCTTAATAACTAGCTCTTGCATCTTAAATCAACCTGTACTTCTTATCTACACTCTGCTACATGAAAGTATCTTTACTCAGTATGGCATGTTAGTTGATTCATTTGCATCTGTCTGGTGACTCTTTATGAATCTACCTTCCTTCTCCTCAACATCCTCTCAGTTTGATCTCCTACCTAACCTTTTCCTGCCTAGCTCTTGGTCAGTCGACTCTTTAACAATGAGAGTAACACATCTTCACAGTGTACGGAAGGATTATTTCACAGCACTCATCCTTGAAAGCAATAACTTTTATTGTTTAAAATGAGATTTTGATAAAATATTTGTTGCTTAATATTTGTTTTGTTTTCCTATAGAAAAACTATAGACTTTGAAATTTACCTTTTTTAGTTATTACTTTTTGAAATAGTATCTTAATCTAAAGCAAGGTTGGTTTGGAATTCACTCTTTAGCCAAATCCAACGTCAAATTCATGACAGCCCATCTGCCTTAGCTTCCTGTGGTCTGGATTATAGGTATGAGCAACCATGCCAAGCCTGAAATATTGTTGCTGCAGTTGTAGAAATGAAGTTTGGGTATTATAAATGTGAAGTGTTTTACGTGAGGGACAAGGAGCTTCTTGCAAGCTCCGGATGCAGAGTCCTGTAGCTGTTTTGATTTCCCATCCTCCACACAAAACTAATTTTTGTCAATTTTTGGTACAGCTCCCACCAAAACCATATTACCTGATTTCTTCCTTACACCTAGATGTGGAAAGACCCCCCTTCAGTTAATGCACTTATATTCTTGTTTCCAATTCACTCAAGATAGAGGTAAAATACAACAAAAATCTGTATGAATTTACAGAAAATATCAAAAAAGAGCATAAAATCCCAAAGGACACCACCAGATTTGCAGCATCAAACTTTCCCTTGTTGAGCTATTGAAGAAAGTTCATTCATTAAAAACCAGCTGATCTTGCATCGTGCCATAGAAATCAACACAAAGTGATGTGATGTGACATTGTTGCAAATGCCTGCCCTGCTTCTGCTCAGACCATATGTTCAAATTAGCAAAACTATCTACAAATGCTTTTCTTCACTTTCCACAAACCCAAGTTTGTTTCCAACTATTTCTTGCATATTATTTGAGAAATAAACTATTCTATTCTGTTCTCTTAACACTTTGTCAATTATTTTATAAATAATGTCATGTTCTTTCCCAGAGAGATGTTTATGAGAAGCATATGCACACACATGTGTACATGCACACATACGCACACAAGCACTCGCACACATACATACACACATACACACACACTTACTTTGGAACAAGGAAATGTAACTCATTTAAGAAACACTGGTGTTTTCTTATACCATATTCTCTTTGTTTTAAGAACTACTTATTTTCTTACTTTTATTTAATTTTAATATGTAAAGAAATGTCACAGAACAGGTTAGTATTTCTGTCTGCTGAAGGTCACTAATTTGGACCTTCCTTTTTATACTGAGAGGTCTAAAATCTTGCTCATCCGTGAATAAATACAAACTATGTTTTTAAAAATATTGTTGCATACAATTTATGGGAAAACAGTCAAGTTTGCAAGTTTTAAAACACATACACGCACACACACTCACACACGCACGCGCACATACACACACACACACACACACACACACACACGCTAGAAGATGTTGACTGAGCTGATGACCTGACAGCATTTTAGAGTATACCAGCAGGAGCTGGCTGAGTTTCAGAAATGGACTCAAGATAATTGAAGCAGAATGCAAAAGGAGCTGCCTCTTCGGTGGTGTAAGTGCTTTGTGTAAATCAGAAAGATAATTTTCAAAGCCAAACTTAAACTATCTGTAGCTCATGTCTTGTCAGCACCAGAAGAAAAGGAATCAGTACAACTCAGAACAATTGTATGTGAAGCGATACTCAGCAATCTGATTTAGTGACCACCACAGATACCAGGCCTATTGTTCATCAGGCCCTGAACCACCCCACCTAGCTGGTACAATTCCAGGGTTTGGTTATTTTGGAATCCCTGGGTGCTTCTTCCACCTTACATACTAATGAATGGGAGGTGAGGGATCATTTCTTTAAAACGATCATCAAAGTAATCTCATGCAAGGATCACAAAACAGATTCTCCAAGAGTCATTTATGAATATTTTGGAAGCACAGTTTTGCCTTTTAAGGTCTCTGCATTTTTAAGGTTTTTCATTTCATTTTAAGAAAATTCAGAGTCCTGAGAAAGTCCTGAATGGAATGACTGTGCACATAGTATCTTCAGTTCAACCAGGCAACACAATGCTCCAGAAATCTTGCAAGATAACCCTTTCCCCCTAGACTTGCTACTTCTATTTTGCAAACACCAGAATTTCCTTTTGATAAAAGTTCAAGTAAGCATCCTCCAAACTTCAGAATGTATCTGGACTGTTATAAATGCTGTACTTTGCTTTTTAATTCACCCAGCACTAATTACCTTAATATTTGGAGATAACAGATAGTGATTTGTTATCTTTCCTGGGGAAAAATCTGAAGTTCCCATAAGAAATAGAATTTTATTAATATCCTTGAGGATCTTGAAACATGGGATACTGTAAAGTCAGCAAGTCTGTACATCGTGTTTGGGCAGAGAAATTAGCTGTCTGGCATCATTGACCTAACAGGGGAGTTTGTGTGGTTCTCTGATGGGAAAAAAGTATAGCTGAAATGGAAGTTTAAGGCTTATTACTTATCTCTCTTTTAAGAGTTTACCGCAAATTGGTTTTTTGACACCAGTAAAGTGAAACCCGTCATGTGAATTTGTCAACAGGTAAATGAAGCCAGCAGGGACCTTAGCATTCATATGTGTAATCAACTCTAGGCTTTACAAAGCAAATATCTCCTTATGACTTTTCACTTTTAATTGGTAATATTAAAGATTGGGAAAGTGTGTGCTTTTGTTAATTAGCTAAGAATTCTGTTGAAAATGTTCTGTTCCTTTATACTCAGTGGCCATGGAAACTACAATGCTGGGAATGTTACAACCACTTATCTAGCTGTTTGGCTTTTACAACATTCAGTTGTATTGCCAAAATGATTACATGATACCATCAATTAAAATATTTAAGGTCAAATAAAGTCTAAGCTTCTCCATTCAATAAAAAGCCATTCTATACCCTAATATTACTAGTTCTTAAAGGACATTGCAGGGTTATGACTAAGGTATCCTATCAGGGTTCATTATCTGTCTCCAAATGCATGCTCAGCCGTGGGTAAACCCCAGTTAAACTTTCTTTGAAAAACTGTTCAACTTATTTTCAGTATTTTTGCTTTTTGATTTTTGTGTATGAGTGCTGTGTCTTCATGTACATCTGTGTACCACATACATGCCTGGCACATGTGGGAATTAGAAGATGGCATTCGATTCCATGGGACTGGATTTATGGATGGCTGTGAGCTGTCACACATGTGCTGAGAACTGAACCTGGGTACACTGGAAGGGCAACCAGAGTTCTTAATCAGAGAGCTTGCTGTCTTTCCCCAACAGTGCTCTTCATAAAACAAATACATATGACTACTTTATGTTTATTTTTGTTTTCATTTTGTTTTTTGAGACAGTCTTTTTGTTTCCATGGCTGGCCTGAAACTCACTGTGTTGCTGAGGATGGTGTTGACCTCTTGGTCCTTTGCCTTAACTTCTAATTACTGGAACTACAGAAGTGTAACACCCCACCCACATCTCTTGTTATATTTATTGCCCAAAGGGAATGACTGTCTTTAAGGTCTTCTTCATGCATTTTTTCCAGTGTTGTCTATTTTGAGGAAAAATTTAAATAAGATCCTGGTTGCAGGGCTAAGCAGAAATAGGGGAGGAAGAAGAGGTTATTTGTCTTTCTTTCCTTTCTAATCCCACAGAACCCCCTCACATCCAGGACATTTTCTTCCCTTAGTTAACATCATCATGGGTTTGCCCAGGGGTGCTTTCCTCATTTCCTAGGCACTTCTCAATCTAATCAATTTGACAGTCAAAATTGACCAAGAAAATCCTCATGTACCCAAATTCTTCTTTTCTATGTCAGTGAATTAAAGGGTTTTACTAGCTTATTATAGTTCTTATAACTTTAATATACAAAATAATTGAAAGTACCATCATTGTTATCACCATCATTAAGTGATCTAATAAAAAATGCAGCTATCTGTGTCTTACCGATCACTTGACATGTGGATTCTCATAAATTCCTTGTACCAATCTTATAAAGCAGCCATCATGATTTACTAAATGAAAAAAGCAAAGTTTATAAAATTTTAGCCAATTCAGCACCATGGTTTTGTTAGTGAACAGTAACAGCAGATTAAAATCCCCACCTCTCAGATTCCACTACTAACTGTCATCAGGATAGTTATCGGTTCTTCCTTATTTATCCACCTCTATCTCCACTGGGTCTTGTGAAATGCCTGTAGAGAACAAGCATACATTGATGAAATATCTCACACAACCTGAGCAAGACCAGCAGTGTGACTGTCTTGCATGAATTGGGCTATCATCCATCCATCCTTGTACGCATAGGCTTCACATCTGTATGGTGTGACTCCACTATCAAGTTGATGTCAGAACGGCAAAGTTCATATTGGCAACAGTTCGTAAAATTTAGATCTTTAAAAATCATATTTTCATTATTTTCTCATCATTCAACTTAATTTCTAATACTTGTTGGTGGAGGCCACTTGTTTATTCCTGGCTGCCCAGACCATAAAATAATCATACAGAAACTATATTATTTGCAATTACATATTAAATTAAGCAGTTTCTATTGTTTTATATTTTATCACGAGACTTGTGGCCTACTGGCAAGGTTTCAGCTAGCAGCTTGCATCTTTCTCCTCTGGCAGCTACATGGCGTCTCCCTGACTCTGGTTTCTTTCTCCCAGCATTCCATTTAGTTTTCCGTGCCTAGCTCTACCTTGACCTAACACAGGCCCCAAACAGCTTCTTTATTAACCAATGGTATTCACAGCATACAGAGGGGAATCCCACATCAATAGAGGACTTTAAAATTATCTGTATACTATTTTTACAATTTTCCACGTATATAAAAATATTCTCATAAAATCAAAGTTTCAAAATTGTAACTATATATATATATATATATATATATATACTATGGATGACATTAACTGAGATTAAATGAAAAATCACTAGACATACTTTGTCCCACTGTAACACTGGGTGAAACTGGCATTGGTTATTTATATACTCAGAAGAGACAGAGATCTGAACCTGTGCACTCAGGTGTCAGCTGTAGTTTATCGTTTGTCAGGATATTATAGGAATTGTAATTTACAAAGGTGAACATAGAGGCAATGCATTTCCTACATTAAAACTCACAGAAGTTTAGTGACGTTATTGTCAAAACAAGTCTTGCATGCTGACAAGAGCTATTCTACTTAGGATAATGTACTTAAAAGAATTTGCATCTTTTCTTTACAAAATAAACATTCCAGAATTCTCACATTTTAATTAGAAGTTATGAAACAGTTGCTTTTTATGAGACTTTGTACTCTAGAGAGAAATATATTCTTTTATATAAATTTATTCCTGAAAAGAATGTCCCTCACAACAATTCTCGTGCCGGTATGCTTTACAATGTATTTCTAATTATATAATTACAGATCTTCCCAGTGTAAGCTGTAAGGGCTTTGGAGCATTTCATATAAAAGAAACATGTGAAAATATGGGGCTGGAGAAGTTATTCAGCAGTAAAGAGTGCAAGCTACTCTTACTGAGTCCCAGAGTTCAGTGTCCAGTATGGCTGGATGTTCACAGCTAACTACCTTTAACTAGCCCAAGGGAATCCCATAGCCTCCTTTGGTCCTAACTGGAATTACATGCACTTCCAAGAACCAAAATTCAGATATGCATAAAGAGAACAATAAAGTATTTTTTAAAATATTAAAATAAGTCACTTTTTTTGAAAGATTAGTGAATGAAAATGAGATAAACTCAAAACCTCCCAGTCAAAAAAGTCTGCAAAATATTTACATTATTATTGGATAAGTATGAAATATCAATTTCAAGATTTCACAAATGCAGGCATTTGCACTTCTTTGGTTGGCTCTATGAATTTTTACCACTTGACTTTTACAATAATGACAATCATTAAGCATGTAAACAAAGTCTTAGTAAATATAACGGACAGACTTGGAAATAATTCTGAAGTAGCATTTTGAATTAGGATTCTCAAATGATACTGCATGTTAGTTATGCTGGAAGCATAAATTTCAATACCATTTAAAAGTTTTAACACCACTAATATATATAATGGAAAACAGTTTCTTAAAATGACTTTTAAGAAACATTTTTTTAAAAATGATTTTACTCTCACTTCTTAAAATGATTTTCCTGCCATTCATTTTAATTTTATATTTTGTATCTGTTGCATATAATTCAAACATAGTTGGGATTGTCAATGGATGCCTTTTGAAGTTTTATATTTTGTATCTGTTGCACAGAACTCAGACAGAGTTACGATTGTCAATGGATGCCTTTTAAATATGCTCAGGAGCATTTAATTATTTGCATAGGAATGGGCTAATGGTTTTTATTTTAATGAAATATTGTTACTATGAAAAAAATGAAAACAACACCTTTGGATCTGCAACATGGACCACAACCTATAAAGTTCAGAAAATTTTTTTCTCCACGTCTCAAAACAAATCTAAGATGACTTACGAGGCATGGAGAAAACATAGTAGTTACAAATGCTGTTTAGCCTATTTTTTTTCTTCTACTCTTCCTCCTGACCCTAATCCCTCTACCCTCCATCATTTCTTCCTAATCTCCTTCCTTCTCTGCTTCTTGATAGAAAACATGAAAAATAGGTTTGGCAGTTTGTCAAGAATGTACATACAATGCTGGCATAAACACACATACCTGTAACCCTAGTCTTGCCAGAGGCTAAGACAGAAGGATCAGACTTGCTTACCACCATCTAAATATAATGAGGGACCCTTACCTGGGATGTAAAACAGAGAGCAAGAGAACAGGGCATCTGCCACCTTCCTCTGGTCCTTGCAAGTGATACACAAATTGAAGAGGGAAGAAGAGGGCAAATAGGAGAGAGAGAGAGACACACACACAGAGAGAGAGAGAGAGAGAGAGAGAGAGAGAGAGAGAGAGAGAGAGAGAGAGAGAGAGAGAGAGAGAAGAAATTAGGGAGGAAGATAACGAAAGTCTCAATTTAGTATGTACCACTTCAAATTCCCTGCCTTCCACCAACACCTGAGAAGATACCTAAATACCAGATGTAATCATTTACAGTCTTTTCACTCTGTGATTCCTCCCAAAATAAAAGCCACCCACATGTTCAATTTAAATGATGTAGGAATTATGAACAAAAAGAATTTACCCACCTAGGCGAAGATGTGAATTTTATTGTTTGAACTTATTTCTATTTCAGATGAATAATTAACCACTATAAAATTATTTAAGGAGTAAACTCGGTCATGAGGCAAGCCCACCTGGGCTGAATCACAAAAATCTCCTGGTTTTGAATTTACAAAGCTGCTCGAGTTAACCCCAGGGCATGGAGCTGAAGGGCAGCCAGCACTGGCAAGACAGGCTGGAGAGGGCATGCTTTAAAACAAAAGAAAAAAATGTGTGAGCAGCACGTGACCATGTGGCACACATTTTAAAGAATGAACCCTCAGGCCTGAAAATAAATTAATGAGTTCTGCCTCTCCTTTCCTTGACCCTTTCAGTTTGGCTTTCATGGGAATTTGTTTTCTTTGTTTTAGGCTGAGCTGCTGGGTGAAGTCACAGCGGGAGCACGAATCTGTGGCAGGGCTCCTGTGGCACGGATTTCATAGGCTACCACTGAGCTCTTATCTCTTGAGTAATCCAAGGCCCTGAACTAGGCAAATTCACATAAAAGTCAAACATTGTCTTAAGAACTCCATCCCAGGGTTTCTCTTCCTGGGGGTATTCTCCTTTGACAATATGTTGTTCAACAAAAAGCTCATGCAACTCATTATGACCACATTTTTTAAAATATATTTCAAGGTCCGTTTTCATTAAATGTTAGGCGATTACACTAAAAATGAAATGTGCTTGTAGAGTAGAAAATGACAAGAGCAGAGATCAAAGATGAACATTTCACCAGCAAGCCCGACACTCGTGATGAGGTCAGTGTCTGAACCTCCTCTGGGAGCAGCCTGACAGTGCTGTCTACTCGGGTGGCAATCATTTGTTTGCTTCCTCATCTGCACTGTCATATTACCTGGCGGCTGGCTGAAACTGACCCATTTCTATTTCCAGATGGGTCACTGTGTGTGCTTGGCCTAAGTACATAAACTAGTTTCCCTTAGATTGAGTAAAACTGACTTCTATGTAGATTATAATCTGTGACTAAGTGAGCAAGCCTGATGCTCCACACAGAAGCTTGTCCTGGGGTAGCTTTGAAAACTAATTTTTTTCTACTGTTGTTTAAGCAGCATTAAAATAGCACAGAGTAGGAAGCAATAGTGGATATTGTTTTAAATACCAATACTCGTGAGGGGTATCTTCATGAGTTCATGGCTAGCCTAGTCTACAGAGTGAATTCAAGAACAGTCAGAGTTACATAGTGAGACCTTGCCTCAACAAAACAAAAACAAAAACAAAAAAAGAGCACAGAGTTTCTTCAAAACATATGTTGCTATTTGTTACAGCATAGCTGCTGGAAGGCATATGCAGACCAATGAATATTTGCAACTAAAACTTGCAACTAATGAAATGTGAACAAAAGAGTTTACTGTGTGACTCACTGCCATACTGCAGATCCATGTCAAAACTTTTTCTTTCGTGTTTTTTTTTCCTTTTTCCTTTCTTTTCTCTTAAATTTTATTTTGTTTGGGGGATGGCAGTTTGCAAAGCCCGAGAGTGAATATAAAGGAATGGGGAAATGAATGGGATAGAAGAGCCTGGTGTAAAAGCCACAATGGATAAATAAAAAGAAAGTAAAAAAGAAAAAAAAAAGAAAAAAAGAAAAACGTTGTAGTAAACAAATCCCCGAGTTCTTACCTTTTTACACTTAGGTCAAGACATATTCTCATCTGCCTCAGAGATGCTTCTTATTTTACTATATGTTGGTTGATGTAGAGATGGATGACTTTTATGGAATCTTCCTTTCACTAGGCAAAGATTTGTTACATTTATTTATGCTGCAGAGTATTTAACTGTGTAACGGGGTGACACATTTGTCTATGCTGCTTTTGCTTAACGATGTAAAAATTAAGTGTTTAATTATTAAAGACATGTTGCATTTGTTTGACCTTGCCTGTCTAAGGCACCAGAATAGTCTAATACAAAGCTGAATGGCCAATAGAATAGGCAGGAGAGGGATAAGGCGGAGCTGAAAAATAGAATAAATAGGAGAAATCTAGGTTTGAAAAAAATGAGATAGAGACAGAGACCCTCATCAGAGCAACGGACTGAGCTTCCAAGTTCCAGTTGAAGGGCAGAAGCAGGGAGAAGACGAGCAAGGAAGTCAGGACCTTGAGGGTTTGGTCCACCAGCTGAGGCAGTGTGCCTGAAGAGCATGTGATCAAACCAGACTCTCTGATTGTGGCTGACAATGGGGGCTGACTAAGAAGCCATTGATAAAGGCTTTGGGACTTGTTTTTACAGCATATTCTGGCTTTTTGGGACCCTACTCTATATGGATGCACAGCTTCCTAAGCCTGGATGAAACAGGGAGGGCCTTGGAATTCCCACAGGGCAGGGTTCCCTGCCCTCTCTCAAGCAGGGAGGGGGAGGGAGCAGGGGGAGTGGGAGAGAGGGAGGGGATTGGGAGGAGGGAAGGAAGTATAAATATTTGAATGGAAAGATAAAAATAAAAATAGGAAAAAGAAAGAATGAGAGGAGAGAATGAGGGAGATCATGCCTGGGGCAACAAGCCTGGCAAAAGGTAGAAAAGAGAAACAATTTAAGTTAAGTTAAAAGAGCTAGACTGAATTAAGCCTAATCTAGACCAAGCATTCGTAATTTATAATAAGTCCCTATGTTTTGACTTGGGAGCTGGTTGGTGGACTAAAAGAAAAAGCCTGGTACAAAATGGTGCCCACCTAGGAGCCCAAATTTCCACATAAGGCTTGAGATGGGAAAAAAAAAAAAAAAAAAAAACCCTGCACATGAAGTAGAAACAAAAGGCTAAGTACAAACCCCTGCCACAGGATGAACACCCTTTCCTAAACCTGGGGCTGCTGGATGCAGTTCCTGGGAAACCAACCTCTGGATCAGCCTGCAAGCTTAAGGCTCAGCTCTCACAACACCAAAGCTTAGGTGGAGGCCTGAGCAGTTGCTTAGCAGATTAAGGTTTTGTTATTCAGATATAAAAGACTAGAAATACACAGTAACTATAGGTCCAGATTGAAAAAACAAAACCTCTAAACAGGTTCTCGGGTGTTTAAAAATGGACTTATGCTTAAGAAAGAAAAAAAAGTGGGTATAAATGGTCATAGAACATAGTAATAGTAAAGGATAAGCCACAAAAATGGGAATATACATGGAGTCTGGATCCTGCGTGTTGTATTAATTTAGAATTATTTGAATGCTGATGATCAAATGACAGCTGCTGGGAAACATGGCATTGGAAGAGGAACTGCTGAAATAAAACCTGTCAGATACTTTAAAAATGCCACAGCTTTGAAATGTAAGTCAGAAAATGTGTTTCTTTGGGAAAGAGATTAATTTCTACAGGAAATGAAAGGCTATGGATTCATCATGTTCAGTCAGGGAAGACGTCCTGAAAATATGGCTACAGATATAAAGAAATAAACCAAGAACAAACTTCAAGAGAGTTGATATGTATTTTACCTGTTTAAACATAAAACAAAAAGAAATCATCTTTGGCTGGCTTGAATACAGTGCACAGTGAATACTTGTGTCAGCGCAGATATGTATGTTACCTCTGAAAGTTTGTTTTAGGAGCAAGGGGACCAGGCATCAATGTGTCCCAATCTACTTCAGAAAGGATGATGAGCATCAAAAACCTTCCATATGGACTTGCTTCCATGATGGCAAAGGTAGCCATTTGGGCAAGAAAAAACCTTGTCTTGATTGCTGAGAATATGCTGTACAAACCAGACAAGCATGGCACAAAGAAAAAAGACTATTAAATTATGCCAAGAAAAGACAGGATAGTTCTTCAAAATTCCTGCTTCATAGAAAAGTCTGTCAGATATTCTATGACTATAGGCTGAAGATGGTTGTCCTAACATTTCAGAGAAAACTTGAGTGGCTGTCCAAGCAAGCAGACGTCTCTGTCATTTCTAGTTTTGGTGGCTTGCACTGCACTTTCTGTCTACTCAGCTAATATTATATCCTTCTTGGGTCTTTGCTTAAGGTGAAGACTGGATAGTTATAGTTACAGTTTTCCTTAGTTATGATAGAAGGTAAATTAGGTACAGTGATTTGGACTCATCAAGACAGGATTGATAATAGTGATTTCTCCAAATTTTTAAATGCAATGGATATTGTAAATGCAATTCTGATTGTATTTAGTCTTACTATGTTAAAGTGAAAACTTTCTTTTTTTTTATCTTTTTATTTTTCCATTCAAAAATTTACACTTTCTCCTCCCCTCCCAATCCCTTCCAAATTCCCCACTCACCCTCCTCCCTTCCTCCCCCCCCCCCCCCCCCCCCGCTTGAGAGAGGGCAGGAAACCCTGCCCTGTAGGAAGTCCAAAGCCCTCCCCCCTACATCAAGGCCTAGGGAACTGTGTATCCATATAGATTAGGGTCCCAAAAAGCCAGAACATGCCGTTAAAAACAAGTCCCAGTGCCTTTATCAATGGCTTCTCAATCAGCCCCCATTGTTAGCCACAATCAGAAAGTCCGGTTTGATCACATGCTCGTTCAGTCCCGGTCCAGCTGGCCTTGGTGAGCTCCCATTAGAGCAGGCACACTGCCTCAGTTAGTGACACCCCACTTGTGGTCCTACCATCCTTGCTTGTCTTCTCCCCCATTCCTGATTTTCGACAAAGGAGCTAAAATTATACAATGGAAAAAAGAAAGCATCTTCAACAAATGGTGCAGGCTAACTGGATATCAACCTGTAGAAGAATAAAAATAGAATTTTCTGTTCAGTTTCAGTACCCCATTTTTTAATTGGGTTAATTAGAATTTTAAAGTCTAGTTTCTTGAGTTCTTTATATATTTTGGGGATCCGACCTTTGTTTGATGCAGGGTTGGTGAAGATCTTCTCCCATTCAGGAGGATGCCTTTTTGTCTTAATTGCAATGTGCTTTGCTTTTACAGAAGCTTCTCAGTTTTAGGAGGTCCCATTTATTCAATGTTTCTCTTATTGTCTGTGCTACTGGGGTTATATGTAGGAAGTGGTCTCCTGTGCCCATGTGTTGCAGTCTACTTCCCACTTTTTCTTCTATCAGAAAACTTTCTTTTTTATATACACAAGAGGGAACTGTTTAGGAATATAAATTTAAGTAGTTGTAGATGTGTTACATTTGTTTATGCTGCAGAATATTACTTTAACTATGAAACAGTGTGACACATTTGTTTATGGTGTATTTGTTTAATGATGTAAAGATGTGTTGCATTTGTTTGACCTTGCCTTCCTAAGGTACCTGTTCTGCTAAAAAGCTGAATGACCAGTAGATAGTCAGGAGAAGGATAAGGAAGGGCTGGCAGACAGAGAGAATAAAAAGGAGAATTCTAAGCTAGAAAAGAGTGAGAGGAGGGAATGAGGGAGATCACACCTTGGGGAACAAGCCAGGCAGCTGCGAGCCAGCTCTAAATGAGAAGATATACAGAAGGAATGTAAAGTAAAAAGCCCTGAGACAAAAGGTACATAAAGAAAAACAAGATAAGATAAAAGAACTATCCAGAAATGAGCGTAAGCTAGGCAAAGCAACATAACTAATAAGAAGTTTCTGTGTCATGATTTAGAAGTTCGTGGGTGGCCTAAAAGAAAAGCCTAGTACACATGACCGACCAATGAGAAGAGAATGAGAGTCCATGCTACACTAAGCTTGAGGTGATTACCTATATCAGCCCCCAACCCTAACTCACCGGTCATTTAGAAAGAGGAGACAAAAAGAATGTAAGAACATAAATTAGGTTGGGCAGTGGTGGCGCACGCCTTTAATCCCAGCACTCGGGAGGCAGAGGCAGGAGGATCTCTGGGAGTTCGAGGCCAGCCTGGTCTACAAGAGCTAGTTCCGGGACAGGCACCAAAGCTACAGAGAAACCCTGTTTCGAAAAACCAAAGAAAAGAAAAAAGAACATAAATTAGGAGTAATTTTTTGTCAGATGTTTCAGGGCTACTGCGCAAAAAACAGTAAGATACTCAAAACCCTGTGCAGGACCCTTTCCAGGTAAAATCCCAGAATATAGGTGTGTAGTTAACCTGAAGTCCACTGTTTACCTAAAGAGCTATTGGCAATTGATGGCTGCTGACTGAGCAAGAGTAACTTTCCATTTGGGATGTGATCCCAGAGAAGCTACCACACTGCAGTTAGTGGGCCTACACCCACGAACATACAGGCTGAACTAAGTGAACTCATTGGATTAAAAAGAGAGAAAATAGTGTTGGGAAAGTCAGGAAGAATTGGAGGGAGAGAACAGTTGGGTTGACTTGTTCAAAATGCAAGAATTTTATTCATGAATAAATATTGTTTTAGTGTAGTAAGAACAATAATCGTAGTAATATAAATCGGGTAAGATTAAGGTAAATCATATGTACATATTAAGGATATTCTTATCTGAAAGTGACAAAAGTACATTTATTTTATATTAAAATTGAAACCTCATGGTGTGCAGATGTCTTCTTTCGCACTACGCTGACAAACTTTCTACAACAAATAACCCTTAGGATCATGTGCCTCACCGGTGCTCAAAGTCATTTTAGTCAATAGAATTGCAGGTACAGGCCATGCAGATGGTTCCTGACTTTTCATCCACAACTGAGATTTTGCACAGAAACCGACCTTGAAGGACAGAAACAGGGCCACTCACGGAGCAAAAGGCAAATTAACAGTTAACACAGTTTACTAAATATCTCTCACTGTAGGGAAAGATCTAAGACCCTTACTACCTAGTGTAAAGGATTTTTGCTTCTTGTGCAGATAGTTCTCTTCATGAAAACTATCCAACATGTCCAGAGACAGTCCATTATCCAACTTTCTCTGCACCTCTGCACGTATCTCTGAGAATTGAGTTTCAAGGAATCAGCAGAGACCCAGAAATCTAGCTATGAAACAAACAAACAAACAAACCAAACTAGGTTGTTTCTCTCACATACAAGAGTCTCAGCTGCACTAGCTATGAATAAAAACCCCAGCTAATGATTTTGGTATAAGCATGTTAGACGGTCATTCATTATTCTTGACATAGTTGTAGGAAATTCTTTTTTATTTGTATTTAACAAATTACCACAATTTAATAATTACCAGTATCTATTATCTTAAGTTCACAAGTTGAGATGTGTGTGTGTTTTGGTTTCTACTTAGGTTTATAAATACAAACTATCAAACGATTTAAAAACTGTTCATTTGGGGAAACTTTGCTCTTCCAAATTTATTTACTGTTCCATCAAATTTAATGTCTATAGACTATAATTATAGAACTGAGGCCCCCCCTTTTTTGTTTCACCTTCTCTCTGCCCTCACAATATATAGATTCTCTTGACACGTTGTCCTATTAATCAAACCAGAAGAGAATACACCTTAAAATGAATTTTTTAAATGTTGTATCTGTGATCCTTGATTTTTTTCCCTTTATATCCAGGAATGATATATATGATTAAGTGATGTCAGACCACACAATCTCATGATTTTAGAATTGACTAATGTAAGACATGTATTGCATGTGAGAATCCCCGTATGCACTGGTTACTAGGGAAAAAAGGTAGGGATGAGTATCACACCATCGAATCAGTTAGAGTCATGGTATAATTATGACTGCCACAGAGTCCCAATATTTGTCATCTCGACCCAAATTTTCAGTAAGTGAAAATTGCACAGTTATTTCCTAATATAGTGTTTACTTGAGATTTAAAACAAGAGCCCATTACTTTGAGTAACAACTGAGTTTCTTAGTATTTGGAACAAATATTTGTTTATCACAATGTCTTCAGGAACTCACTAAATTAGGTGAAATTATATCAAGGACAGGAGAATTGTATATTGGAGAAGACAATGGGCAGTGGGCCAATTCTGTCACTAGAAAGAAAACATCCTACTTTCCAAGTACATTATTTTAGAATTCTTGCTCAACAAACCATACTTTCAGCCTATACAGAGGGAGTATTTTCTCTAACCTTGAATATATCTCCACATTAATTACATGATCATACACTGTCACCTTATTTGAATTGAGGATGACACTTAAAGTGAATTCAAGGTCATGTGGCATGGTAAATATATGAAGAATAGTTATTAACTAAAAGACAGACCATATTTAAATGCTGCTGAACATTTTCAGTTTTGAATTTTTGACATTCATCATGTTTCTATTAAAAATTTGTTCATATTTCTATTGATAAATTGTTCCAAAACTGTTGAAATACTGACAAGAATTCAGTCTTGTGAATCCTGTGGTGTATGACTAGAAAAATTTATATGCTTCTAAGAAAATTAGTTTAACAATCATTTACTTTAGGATTAGTTGTATATTACAGTTCTAAGTTTAAACTGAATATACTTGTTAAATCTAAATAATTTTGTATTTCATGCAAAATCATCTTTTGCTAGTGAAACAAAGACATGTGTGTTAGAACTGTTATGTATTTCAATTCTGTATCCCAATATCTAACTGCCCACTAGAAAAAAAAGTTAAATTTATAAACATTATTGAAGGGAACATACTTACGTTATTAAACATAGAAAAATTGAGCTGGTGCCCAACTAGAAGATTAATGTCCACGGTGCTGAAAGGTGGTTCTCATACTACACAAGTAGAAAAAAGTGAGCATTGGCACCTAGTGATAAACACTGTATAAGAGGGCACTTGCAAGTTTTACAGATAGAACAGCAGATGGATGAAATCAATCACATATGAATTGGAATCAAGGCCAGTCCATGAGATGGAACCCGCATCTGACAGTGCTAAAGGGTCCAACAACCAGAAAGTAGATAGTTCATGGATCCTAAGGGAAAACAAATCTCAGTACAAAGAAGAAATTGGGCAGAAAGTGTCACTCTTGACCAAGAAGCTGTTCATTATTCATACTTTCTGGGAAAGAAAGAATTAGTTATTCCCAATAGAGAGTAACTTGGTAATACCAACCATGTTCTAGGACTGATACCATGCTCCAGAGGAGTTGGACAGCACAAGATGGGCTCTATGTTTTTCTATGTACTTTTTGTTTTCTTTTCCCTCTTGCTGATTTTTGTTTGTTTGTTTGAGATTCTTGATAGGAAGGATATGGAAGATGTGGGAGGAGGTGAAAGAATATGAGCAAAATACACGTGGGAAAAAATATAAATATCTCAAAGTTAATATGGACGAACAAAATGCTCTTTTCCTTCTCTAACCCCTTTTTATAAGCTTTTCCTAATCCATTAAAATCCACTTGACTCTGGTTATGGCACTTTGATCCCAGCACCCTAGTGGTAGAAGCACGAGGATCATAATGAGCTTAAAGGCAGCCAGTTCTGTTGCCAGTTCCAGGCTAGCCAAGTGAGACCCTGTCACAAACAAACAAAGAAACAAGAAATAAACAAAACAAAGCAAAAAAATCAGGTTTATCAGTGGAAAATTGATAGTTACTGATGATAACACCTTGTCTTATCTCAGCATATCATTATTGCCTATATAAAATTATAGTCGGTTGATTTCATCTTCAAAGTACAGCTCAATACACTCCACATATATTGGCACTATCATTGTTCAGGGCACAGTAACTTTTCAATCCATGTTCTGAAAACCTGTCTTAGTAGTTCTCCAGTTACTTAAGCCTAGGGTCACTCCTCACACTTGAACTCTCCTTTCCTTTGTTCAGATCCATACCAAATGGTCTCCTTGGGCAGTAATCATATAAGTCATTGATGTAATACCCCCAGGGACTTCTTTTTCATACTGAGTACACCAAAACCCTAGGGACAGCCACAATTTGGGAAATTTTGTGAAATTTTCCAAAATATCTGGCTCAGCAGAATCATACCCTGCATCTCCGCACTACTGATTTTCTTTGCATCTCTCTGTGTGTAATAAACAGTGATTATTCCCTTGGTTGCTCATTCTCTTCCCAATTAGAAATTCAGTAAACTTTCTTTTTTTGGCTTTTATCTTTGCTGGATAGTCCTCTACTGTCCTTAGTATGATAATACTAACTTCTTCAACACAGAATTTCTATATAATGCATCTTGAGAGAAAATCTTGGTTCATTTCATCTAGGATTCACTTACAATAATCATTCTAAAAGATTAATTATAGCACAACCTGAAATCCCTTCCTGATTTTAAACCTCTTAGTTGGCTCAATACTCATCAAATAACTGTGTGAATAAACTAAAAAAGTAAAAGATCTGATTTACAATATAAATATATTTACAATATAAGTTGTAAATAAGTAAAATTAGATCTAAGGAAATGTTTTTTATATATAAAAAACTTGATAAGCCTGTATTTGTCAAACCTATTTATTGATTAATCTAATGATATTAAATTAAATTAATTATTTACAAATTGAACCTACAAACAAAAAAATCATATGTTGTGATCCTTTGAAAAAGCCAGAGAACCAATACCTCTTCCAATTTTTATTAGTGCTGCAGCTGTAGACAAGATGCTGAGCATTAAATTTTTTATTATAGTTGATGTGAATTTTATGACTTCATTATAACTTTGTATATGGAAACAGTCAAATAATTGTTTTGTTTTTGACATTAATACTGTAACAGGAAAATTTTCAAAGAAGTGGGCAAAGCTCTTTTGAATGTAAAATAAGGGAATGTGTTCACACTGTACTAAGCACCCTGGAGGTGGATAAGGAACAAAGATTAGGCTGTGCCTAATTGGTGTAACTCATAGTTCACATTAACCTTATGAAGGGCACCCATTTTTCATAGGTGTTCAGAACAACGTTGAGAATACCAAAACCTAAACCCTAGCAATCATGAAAGTTAGCATGGATTATTAAGCTAATTAAAACATTGGAACTCTGGAGACCTGAATTTTAATATGCTTTTTTCCACTAACTTATATTGTAACCCTAGGCAAGAGAGCAGGTCTCTTTATTCTTTGCTTTCTTCTTCTGCGAAGTGAACAGTTCTTTTCAGAGGGGTCTGTACTGCATAGAAATGAACCTACTAAAAGTGGAAGCTAAGAGAGTCCTCCTTATACTAACAACAAATGAATGTCATTCAAAGAAGTTAACATAGTTAAAGGAACCCCCAGATAGACACCCTGCACTTGACTCTTCAAATGGATTATTTTATACAGGGTGCAAGGATATGTTGATTTTCATTATTTCTCTTATTCTTCCCATTTTTGATGTCATCCCTCACTCCTTTCTAGTAAAATTAAGTTGTTAAAAATATATTAACAACCTAAAGACTAGAAACAATCTATGGCCAAAAATATGTTAATTAATAACATATCTTCATCAAATTTACCTTAAAATTCAAGTTACACAGTATTCCTTCAGCCAGAGCGCTCATATATTTTGCTCTTTAATTAAATCTTTGGTGTCTATTGCACTATTTCTCTTACAAAGCCCCCCAAAGAAGCATAATTGTGAAGTACAATCATGGTACTAGATGATGAATGCGTGTGGCACTGGCTGTATTGAATGCAGCGCTGGAATAGAAAATGCATGTATGTCATCTTAGTGTGAAATATTGGCTGGATTGCAAGATAGATTAGCCTACCTGAAGAACACTGCAATTTCTATGCACAATTAATTTATTTTCCCTGCCAAATTACTGTCCCTTTTTTAATTTGTTCAGGTCATGTATTTTGTTATTGAGGAGAACCTTTCTGAATGGTGGGGTCTGTGATTTTTGATTGTGTTTTGTTTGCTCTGAAGCCCAGACTGTACAAGCAAAGTCAGGTTCAGCACTCACTACTTACTCTACGGGACCATCATTCCTTTTCTAATATATGCGTGCCCAGGTGTACTAAGTTGTTATGGCTGTAGATTATTGTTTTGAGCATGTTCTTTACATAGTATGGGCTTACCTTCATGGCCATATAGTTAGACAGAAGAAAACCCACAGGAGAATATTTGATTACCAGGGTCTGCTTGGTACCTCCACGGCAAAAATGCTTGTGAAATAAAATTGCAAGAGATGTATTCTTAAATTAAGGAGACCTCCTCCCTTCTACAGACACACATACCACACACCTGCTTATTCTGCTGAAACATCCTTGATTTTTATCCACCGAACATGAGAGCAATTCAGTGAGCAGTAAGGGGTTATGATTGGATCTCATTTATTTTGTAGTAAATTTTGAAAGTGTTAATATTGCCACATCCTCTGTAAAGTCTTGATGTAAAACAGCAGTTCTGATATTTTCTGATTTTCACCATGATAATAACTTCTATATTACCCTGTGGCATTAGTTTTATAGTCCAGCAAAGTTTTTATAACTATAGGGAACTTGGAATTAAACATAAGTTCATTACATTGTTATTAAGGTGTCCAAAAATTGTTAGTCATTTTTCCTTTAATAACATAATTTGTAAGTTAATATCAACTTTATTTGACAAGATACCACTATTATACAAGAAACCACTCAAAGTACAATGACTGACTCTGTGAAAGTTTTGTTTGAAATACCACCAATAACAATGATTTACAGTGGTGTCTACTCAGGAAACCCTATGAATACAACATTCACAAAGAAGGGGAAAGTGATGGCAATACAAATTTAAGACATGGATAATGGTTATCTCTCAAGGCAATTAGTATCAAAAACTGTATTTTACATTTCAGAACTTCTGAGCACACAAATACCTGATCCCAACACCAAAGAGCAAAGATTTAAACAGAAAAATAATCACCAACTTTTAACCCTTAGTAGCTCTCTCTAGAAGTCATCTTTAGACAGAAAACAAAATGTACCTATCAGATATTAATCACAGTATAATCAAGTAATTTCCAACACTTCATCAGTTTTTAAAATAAGGACATTTTTAATGATGGGAAGATTATAGTGGTAATATTCAAGACAAATTCAGAATAAGATAAATGATTTTATTATGTAACTCTCAAAGGAATGTCAGATACGTGTTAACAATGGGCACGTGCTTAAGCAAATAAGAGGTTTTTGTTAAAATGTCCTAGCTTATTGGTTTCTTGGGAGAATAGAAAAAACTCTGAAAATTGATGAAGAGCTCTCTGCAATATGCCTGAAGAGTGGACAGCGAAAATACAGTTCTGATAGAACACAGACATTAGGAGCCCATGTAAAGCGGTTTGTTAGCTGAACTGAGTGATGGGGAACCTCACATCTAACAGCTCTCTGCTGGCAGGTGTTCCTGTTGTTCTGTTAAAGTGTGGTATGCTTTTCTCAATAGCGGTGATAATACAATCCGGCTATCCCTGAACTGCTTGTAAAGATTGAGTAATAAAAGCACATTATGGCTTCATTATAACTCTGATGTTGCTTTAAACTATGTGCCCTGAAACCTGTCTGCTGTTCAAAACATCTTACAAAAGAAAAATAGTGTTCGCAAAATGAAATTTCATACAACCTTACACAATATTTTCAAGACATTTAGGAATATTTTCCCCTCAGTTTATGCCAAGGTCATTGCCACCAGAAAAGCCTATGTATAAATAGATAAATACATTTAAGCAGCATATGCATGTGAGAGTTCATTTTATTATGTGTCAGTGATTACAATGAAAACATATACTGCATTTTCCTTTTCAGTTTCACATAATACAGACTCTCCTCTGGTCACAAAATCAAAATCTTAATGCATTTGCATATTCAAAAAATGTTAGCCTCAGGGCAAGTCAAAACAGTCACTGCATTAAAGACGTAGGTTTAGTTAGTTAAGCATGATCATTTCAATAGACTGGCATAAAAACATATTTCAGTCTGTTGACTTGTTATGATATGACTTTATGCTGGATCAGGAATAATAAAATGGGAATGCTAAGAGTGCAAACACACAAAGAAAATAGTTTATACTAAGTGAAACAATGATATCAGTACTATGAATTACTGACGTTCTCTCCATATTTTCCTCCCAGGATTTTGCTTTGTACAGAGGCAAAGGAACAGACCTGTTTGCAAGCTGCACTCAGTTAGCATTTCCGTCAATCCCATCTCAGTGGTCAGTCATTTGTTCACCATTTGCTCATTTCACAATGAGGGTCCACACCAGGTACTGCAGCTCTGCAAGCGATGAAAAGATCTGACCTCGAGGACTAGATGTCTTACGGGGAGACAGAAATAATGAGTTAAAAATGTGGTGCGGACGGAACAAGCAAGTGTGATGAAAGAGTTATGAATGAGGTGATAACAGAGCAGGGGAGGGGAAGGCTGTGCTGCCTGTGCTGTGAGGCAGCGCATACTGCACTTGCACAAGCTTAGTAGATCCCAGTACCTTTGGGGACAGAGTGTGTGTGTGCCCTTCAGAGTACGAAGGACAGGTCTGTTTAAATCTTTTTTCAGAATTCAGCGTGTAGTACAATGTCCTTTTTCCATTGCATTGTAGTTACAACTTGGTCTTTACAGGTCTCCTATTATTTTATCACATGATTTGAGGTGATCAGAGAAGAATACACATTGATTAAGGAGCAAATTCATAGAAAGAATAAGATCACTCATAATACTTTATTAGGAATAGGACAAGCCGGGCGGTGGTGGCGCACGCCTTTAATCCCAGCACTCCGGAGGCAGAGGCAGGCGGATCTCTGGGAGTTCGAGGCCAGCCTGGTCTACAAGAGCTGGAACCAAAAAGCTACGGAGAAACCATGTCTCAAAAAACCAAAAAAAAAAAAGGCTGGTTCCCCGAAACTTCTCCATGATCAAGCATGTTTTCATGTATGTAACTTCCAAGTAATATTAAAACATGGGCTTCAAAACAATACTTCTATGAATTAAGCCATGGCACATTTAAAATTATTCATCTCATTTTTCTTGTCTGATTTGGTCTCAAACTACAATCACCTCTGTCAGCAGCTGTGGAAAAATAGATGACACTGTAAAGAGCTGAAAACTATTTCCTGTATGTCATGCAGTGATGCAAATAAGAATACCTGAAGAAGAAGCAGGTCTCAAGCGATAGCATGAACGTTGTAAACCATTATGAACCAAAGAAGTTAGTGTTTAGTAAACTGTGAGCCACTGTTTTGGTCTTCTAAAGGAAAGCTCAGAAACACTGGCATTCTCTTCCCCATGCCCACTAGTAAACCATTTAAAAAAGAACAGAAGAAAGGCTTTCTGTGAGCAAAAAGTTTCCATACGTTTGACCTTCCATTTCACCTTGTGAGAGTTTGCACAGCCAAACACACTATTCTAACAAACCATTTGCATACTGTGAGATATTCTGTGCATTATTGATAAAGGGAAAAAAAGCCAGAGTCTACCAACATTTGCAGAATGTTTCTAACATACTCTTGCTAACGCAAGCAAGGGCTAAGAGTCATTGTACTTTTTTATCCTGTGTTGGAATTCCCATATTTTCTATAAATAAACATTATGTCCTGATAGTTATTTTATTATTCTGTTCACAAAGAACAGAAAATTGAGAGAGAAAATGATAACATTACTTAAACAATGTAAAACAAATTGTGTGTGGCATAACCAATACAGTGTATAGATAGATTCAGCAGCCTGTAGCATCGGTTGCTCTTGACTCACCAGAGTCACAGTGCGTGGAGACACCTAGTATTCTTATAGCATAGGGAGGGGTTGGGCTAGCATAAGCCACAGATTTACATAATCATATGTCCTTTATTTTGCTTTACTTTATCAAATTAATATTTAAAGTTATTTATATCATTTTACTTATATGTTTATAGCTATATAATATATACATTATATTTCTATTATAAATATATCATTATTATGTTATATGTTGCTTTACTTGTATTTTTATTTTAATATTCAACAATAATCAATTTATTAATACTTTCTATCTTAATATGAATTAATGAACACATATATACATATAATTCATGTATTAATTAATTCCTTCTTATCCTTTAGAGACATGATACAAATTCTTAATGGATGATATTGAAAACAAAAGAGAATAATGAACCATTTACATCTCTCTGAGACTTAACATACAATAGTTTCCTAATAAAATTTTAGGAAATTAAAAAAAGAAAAATACTTTTAAGTAGAACCATCTGAAGTCAGGCTTCTGTTTATTCTCCTCTTTATCTTTATCACGTGCCTATGACCAGGACCAGCTTATCAATTAGGCATAATGAGAAATTAAGCAAAGCAACTAATTTTAAAAAGGAATAATTGTACACTTTATAATATTAGGATCATTTAAAACTTAAACATACCTTCTTTCTGGAATGGTACATTTAACATTTTCATACCATAGTCATTCATAGTCATTTAAGAATTATTTGAGAAAAAAATTTGAATGAAGAAATACCTGGATTAGCTTGGCCTGTGTGCATGTCTGTAATGAACTGTCTGAATTACTAACTTTAACTGATACAGGAAGGCCCATCCCACTGTGAGTGATAACATTCCCTACACACAGAAGCTCAGACTGCATTATGGTGAATAGTGAACTTAACGTGAGTTTATTTTTCACAGCTATGGACTGTGGATATGAATTAACAGTTGTTACTAATTCTTTCTGTCTTGACATCTCACAAGAATAGACTCTAACCTGGAAAATAAACTTTTTCTTCCATAACTTAATTTTTGTCAGTATTTTATCAGATCGACAGTTAAGAAACTATGGCAGTAAACTGTAAACATGATTAACCTTTATCAAAAATTTGTTGTAGCTTTTTAAGGGTAAGAATACTATACATCACCCCGCAGTATCTACTCACAGACTCTACTAAAAGCAAAGAGATGTAATATCAAGCCCCTTCATTTGTTTGAATAATCAGCAATGTACATAACTTTTGAAACCTTTAATGAGCTGTGTGTCCATATAGGCATCTTTATGAATATATGAATTGTAAGTGTCTACACAAACATATTTAAAAGACATTCCCTTTTATCTGTAGTTTTGTAGTCCAACTACATAGAATGAAAAGTTTCAGAATCAAAGGATTTTTAGGTTTTTAATTGCACCCTGTTCTAAGGACCCATAAAGTCTCTATCATTTCACTGTTAATGCCACTCTAAGGACAACAGTCACCCTTTTCCTATGCAACCATAGCACAGGAAATACTATCTTCTGGTTTGTCACTTATGACATTATAGATGGTGTTGGTTATCAGATGAATTGCTGTAATATCACAATAATTGTGTGAAGTATCCCTTATCTTATTTAATATACCTTAACCATAAAAATAACATTACTCGCAATTTTATTAGTATATACTGCTATATTTGAGATTACTAATTGTATGTTGTTTCTAGTTTTAAAAGTTTCTTGTATCAACATGATAAACATATTGAATTATAAAGAGAAATACTGCCTATACTTAAAAAGCTCAACTCTGTTAGCAATTCATGTCATACAATAGCAGACATTCTTGATTTTTGGAGTCCTAGGTCGTCGTGGGTTTTTTTTTTTTTTTTTTTTTTTTTTTTTTTTTTTGAGTCCTAGGTTTTTATTGTTTTGTTTACTTATCTCACATTTCCACTAGGGAATCTGGTGAATTTAGCCTACTCTGTGGAGGACCAGGGAAATGGCTATGTTTTAGTAATAAGGAAAGGGTCTTCTGAGAGCGTTAAAGGTCAGCACTTCCTGATCCCTAATAAACAATGATTAGTAGAAAGTGAATTTCAAGCCATGGCATCTTGGGAACAATTAGGCAAATAAGTCATGGACTGGGGCATGAAAAAGGTAAGATGAACATTAGCATAGTGTTGTCTCCCTGCTGTTTCTTATTCTTGGGTCTAATTTAGATGATTGAACTCCATGAAGTTTCAACAGAAATCTTTTTTTTTCTATATAAATATAACTCCATAGGCTATACAAACTATAAATATGATTTGAGAACATCATTTGTCCAAGGTGTTGGATCAATATGATCGTGCTTAAATATAAATACTAAGTGGAAAGTTAGTATACAGCTCTCATCAATGGGGATGCAGAACATGACAGGATTTGAGATTTGGAGACCTGAGATGCTAAGTCTATTTGTGAAGCACTCTCAATCTCTAGTTTTTTTTTTTTTTTTTTTTTTTTTTTTTTTTTTTTTTTGTTTGTTTCTGAGACAGAGTTTCTCTGCTAAGAGACTTGGCTGTCTTGGAACTTTGTAGCTGTATTAAAACAGTATTTTATCTTCAATAGAGCTACAACAAAAGTGGAACTTATTCTGGTAGGTAGTTGTTTTGATTTTTTTTTTTTTTTTGGTTTTTTTGGAGCCTGTCCTGGAACTAGCTCTGTAGTCCAGGCTGGTCTCGAACTCACAGAGATCCGCCTGCCTCTGCCTCCCGAGTGCTGGGATTAAAGGCGTGCGCCACCATTGCCCGGCTCTTGATTGTTTTGTTTAAAAAGAAAGAGTAGTTCACTACATTTCACAGTCTTCCTATGTTTTGTTTTGTTTTATAGAGCTGGGAGATCAACGCATTGGGAAACTTATATGAAAACAATTAAGGATGGGTCCATAATTCAAACACTCACTGTTTTTGAAGAAGACTCATGTTTGGTTCCCAGAGACAATATTAGTTACATGAATGTAACTGCAACTCCAGGGCAACTTCTTCTGGCTTTTATAGGCAACGGGCATACACACTGTAAATATGTATGCATGTAGGCAAAGGAAAACAAACATAAAAATAAATAATATATTTAAGAATTAATCCTACATTTATAGGATTTAAACAGTGACTTAAAATGACAAGTAAGAAATGGTAGAAATGCCTCAGACAAAGAAACAGGTGTAGCTTTTCCCTAGTTCTGCCCTCACAGACAGGTTACATCATCAGAGTTTCAATAGTGCATTGTTCTATGCTGTTGAGTGTTTTGATTATATTGGAAACAGTTTCTATTGCTTTATTATTCATGCTTATGTACAAGTGAGTATTTTGCCTGTTCCTGAGCGTGTTGAAGTCAGAGGCTGACTTTAAGCACCTCCCACCATCATTTACTATGAAATGTTTAGACAGGGTCTCTATTGCCAATGGAGACACCATTTAGACTTTGGCTGGCCCTACTGGGGTTACAGAATCTGTCACCACTTCTGGATTTTATGCAGTGGTTAGGGCTCCACACTCAAATCTTCATTCTCGTACAAGTATTTTTCTCACTGGGTCATGTCCATAGCCACAAATTCATTATTGAGAAAGTGGGTTTTGATTGTTGAAAAATTCTGGGTTTGAAGACTTGACTACCAAAACAGGTCACTTCTATTGTATAATAATTATGAACCTTACTTTATATACTTAAACCATGAATGACCATTCACTAATATACATAATGACCTCAATTTTTAGAAATCTATAGCAAATGTGTTTATACAGACATGTTCTTAATCTCTGTAGCATAATAAGAGCACAAAAATATTTATATAGCTCAATTAATATCAAGAAAAGAAAAATATCATGCATTATGCACAAACATAATATTCTATTAATAGACATGACAAAAATTTAAATGTTGAATTTTATATTAAATTTTATTGTGTGTCTTGTTATTTGATGTGTTAAAATGTAATAAATTATGAGAAATACAGAATAGAAGAAAGTAATAATCAAGTTTAGTTTACACTGTGTGGATCTCCATCAAATCTAGATTTTGATGACTACTGACAGACAATAGTAAATATCGTATTATCAAGTTGATTGTTGCTTTAAAATGGATTATAACACTATTCTAGTACCTTAAAACATTTGCACTCATCTACAGTTATTGATATCTGATTGTATAAATTTTGGATTTAAACCAAGTATAAAACAAAATACTGGGAATGATAGTGACAATATTGATAAGTGACTACTGTATTTATAACAAGACAATAAAAATCCCTTTTTAGAAACTTTGCTCTTTTAACTGATCATGATGTGTCTGAGGAGAAATAAATCATCAACTTAGAATGGATTAAGATATAAGCATCAGTCATTACTTAATGTGATAAAATAAAAAGTGTTTTTGTCCAGGCAATTGCTTTTTGGGGTATCTAGAGTCTTCCTATTTTTAAAGGGCTATTTATTTTATTTTACATATATGAGTTCTGGACTTCATGAATGATTGTGTGCTATGCCTAATGCTCAGTCCCCGTGGAGCCAGAAGAGTGTGTTGCATCCCTAGAACCGGAGTTACAGTTAGATTTGGAACCACCATGAGTGTTCGGTCCTCTGCAAAAATGTCAAGTCCTCTTAACTGCTAAACCATCTCTTGAGCCATATCTTCCAATTTTTTTTTTTCAGGATGATGTCTGATGTCTTTGTCATTGGTCCATGATCCTCAGGGTAACTCACTAACAACACAAAATGGCTATAACATTGCTAATGGCCATATCAAAAGATGACATTCAATGAAATCAGAGGTTGTCTCTTTCTATGTATAACAACTTATATAAAATGTCCACAAATTTCATGAATGAAGCTGACACAGTTTTATTGTTAACATTGCTAAATTGACTTTAACAAAAGCATAGATATTATAGCTGGTATACAGACTGGACAGCTTCAGGATTTCTCCAGAAACACTGGGCATAAAAATATGCTTCAAAATGATCTCTGTTGAGAGAGAGAGAGAGAGAGAGACAGAGAGAGAAAGAGAGCGCCTTATGACATCTTAGGGCAGTCATGACTGAGCCATGAAATGGATGGCTATTAAGAGAGCTTTAGGCTTTATGCCGAGGTCTTTGATCCATTTGGCTTGAGTTTTGGTATATGTGCTGTAACATTTACAACAGGAACCTACCAGCTGAGGTAGGGAACATTATGAGAGAACACTCCAACCGAGGGTTAGTGGTCCTATAGTAACCATGACTGCCTTAACAAAACTGAAGGGCTATTGAAAAAGAAGAAGGAAGGAAGGCTAACTCTTACAATGTAGAATCCAATCTGAAATCACTATTTAAAAAACATTCACTACAACAATTTCTGAAGAACAATAAGAATGAAGATCATTGGCTACCTTATGTGTCAATATTTACTCCAATGGAAAAAAAATCAAGCAAAAGCAAAATGTAAATAAAATGTGCTTTTATGTATTTTAAATGAGAAGATAATTATAAACTGATTAATAAGATGATCTGAACTGTAGGACTGGCTGACTTCTATATGCACATATTACGCTCTTGTGAACTAGCCCAGGGTCTATCTTCTCAATGACCAGCTGGACCAATCTGTGCCCTTACCTGCACAGCCTCATCCGAACTCCATGGGTGTATTTTAAAGCATCTTGTTTCACTTCAGTGCTTTAAATCTTAGTATTGGCAAAGGCTATATGTAGCTCCAAATTCCTTTCTAAGGTCTGTAGAGTTCTCCTGGATCTTGTGCCTCAGGCCTGTTTGACCACACCTACCCTGCAGCCCTTCTTCTGTCTATATAGATTCTTGGGTATTGCTTACTTGAGTCCAGAACAGAGCCGAGAACTGCTTTACCTTACATTCAATTCCAATAAAGCTTCATTCAACTTCTTCCCTATGAGACCAGTTCATCTGAGGTCATACTTATAAAGAATTTAAAACAGTTTTTTACTTCTGTAAGTCCATATTTTCTCTGTTTCTTCTTACAATCCCTATAAAGCTTACCATCATCTTCCACTCTGTGGAAAACTTGCTGTTCTTCTCATGTTTACACTTTTTCATCACCCTTGGTTATAACTTAAACATTAAGAAAACATTTAGTCTCTTTTCTGCTATATCTCACATTTAGACAACATTGCTAGATCTCTAGTAGGCTTCTTCTAGTAAACACCTGTTACTGATTAAATAGAAGTATCTAATCTTCCTAATAATGTTTGAAGAGTGTGTATTTTTCACCTGAACTTCTGCATTTGCTACAAAACAATGTCTTTTTCTCTGTGCATACCACAGAAATGGTTTGGTTATGACTCACAGTTTTCTCTGTTCCACCATATTATTTTAGATTCAAAAGTAAATAAGTAAACAAGCTTGGCGATTCCCCCACCCCAGAAGCCGAGTATGAATTTACCGTTTTGATTCAAGCCAATGGTCTAGGCACTTTTCTTCTGTACATGACCACACTCACTCTTCATAATCATTTTCTTAGCACTGTGATGAGGAACAGAAAAAAAATATCCTTTCTTCAAACATCACAAATTAAGTGAAAGAAAAATATAAAATTCCTTGATTCTTAAAAAGGCTGGGTCCTAAACATCACAATATACAATTTTACTGACTTCTGTTGGGAATATTATTTTAAAGTGTGTTACTTTTGTTTATGTAACATTTGTTTTGCTCTGTGAAACTGTGCTGTTGTGCCTGTCTAAAACACCTGATGGTCTAATAAAGAGCTGAACAGCCAATAGCAAGACAGGAGAGAAAAATAGGCAAGGCTGGCAGGCAGATAAGGTAAATATGAGGAGAAATATGAAGGAAAAGAGAAGAGAAAATGAGAGAGGAAGGAGGAGGACTTCAGAAGCCTGTCACACAGACACGCAGCAACACAGGCAGTCACAGAGTAAGAAGGAAAGAAAAGGTGTACAGAAATAGAAAAAGATTAAAATCCCGAGGACAAAGATAGGTGGGGTAGTTCAAGTTAAGAAAAGCTAGCAAGAAACAAGCCAAGCTGGGGCTGGGCATTCACAAGAATAAACATCTATGTAATTTATTTGGAAGCTGGGTGGCAGGTCTTTCAAAAGACAAAAAGCTAAAAGAGCAAAGGAGTAAAGCATCATACACCAGACTTTGAATATTATCAACTGAAAATCAAAAGCAAACTAGTATTTTTCTCTAATATACCAGCTGCCTCACATATGGATATGAAACAGTTTACCAGCAGAAGAGAGGGAAGTGATTTCCTGTGTAAAAATTAATTTCCTAAAAACTTTTCCTTTTGCATGCATGTTTTAGAGTGAAAATAAAGCCTTATCTTATTTCAGTGCAAAAAAACCTACAGATAATTAGTTACACACCATAGATGAGGCACAAATATTGGGCAGAATCCATTGATTTAATTTCAGAGTATTTGTCCCGAAGGTTTCATTTGATTCTATTTTGTTTTCCACTGGAGTCGAACCCAGGGTCTTATTTTTCATGACTTGGACTAGCTAAATACTCCATTTTACCAATATTCTTATACTTTACTTTAATTATTTCACTATCTTTTTGTTAATATGGTGGTTTCTGAAAAAATGTAAATCAAACCCATAAGCTAAACAGCTTGAAAAATGCTCCTACGTTCTATACTAGATGGTAGATTAGTCTTGCTCATTTGTCTTATAATTTCAGCTATCAAAACATAAAATATTTCACAATGTATTTTCATAATCAAAATCAATGTATTTTCAGCAATCAAAACATAAAATACTTCACAATGTAATTTCAAAGCAACTAGTCTTCGAGGCACATTGTTTTCTAATTGGAAGATGTTAATGTGGAAAAGAGCAGTGCTGTGCTCATTCATCTCCCGACATACACAATTCCATACCACACAACAGCAAGGTCAATGTTTATCACACAGTTGTAGTATCTAGGAATTTCAAAAGTATGATATTTTAATGAATAATTTCTATATATGGGGACAACGTATATAATATAATACACGCACACACACACGTATACCACACACACACTCACAATATGTTCCATAGATTGAGAATTGGGAATTAATGAACTTGGTTAGGAAAACTGGTATAGTAGAACTTCACCATAGGTTTGAGTGAAAATGTAAATTATTTAGCCAAGTGGGCCAAATGAACTATTTTGATTGGGTCTAGACTAAAAATGCCTATTATTAAGGACATTAGTAGAAGAAATGCCCACTTTAAATATGAATTTAGTATTAGGCATATGTGTTAAATTGCATCCACATAGGTAATATGGCAAACGTCTAACAAAGACTAGCTGTGAAATGTCAATTTTTGGTGTCCTGTTTTTCAGTACTAAAGCCCCCCAAGAATAAAAAAACAATATATTAAAACTATGGATATTTCAGTAGGATGTTATATTATAAGTAGATAATGTCTCTTCCTGGTTAAACATATATCAGGAGAACCATGAGGAATATATACCTATGTAATCAGAACTAAAGTATGAAGTTAGCTTACGGGATCATAAAGTTAATGGTATCCCACATTCTACATTCTGTGAGTTGGAGGATGAAGGGTGTCGTTGCTGTGAGTCCACAGCTCAAGAGCTGAATTCCAGGAAGCACAGATGTTGGCTTCCATATGAAGAACCACGAAGTAGGACTTCTTACTCTGAACTGGAAGAAGACAGATGTCACACCTCAGACATACTCGCCCTCTCACTGGAGTGTTTTGTGGCTTATTCAATAGATTTGTTCATAAAAGTTTGAAAATAATGCTCTCCACAACAAAAACTGTACTAACTTGTTCTTTCTATGGGTAGAAATGAATACATACACACAACGGGAATTTGCAGCTATTTGACAGCACTTCAGCCACATCTCCATAGGAGAAACTATTTAGCATATGCATGATTACTCGAACTAAGCAAGTATATTTTATTTAGAATATTTGTGTGCCTTTATACAAAAAATATATTGATGAATCTTAATTCATGAAAATTTGTTATGTATTTGGACCCAAATAAAATGATGATTCATTCTAAAATAAAATTTTAGATAACTTTGATAATTGCTAAAAATTATTCAATGACAAATAAAATTGGCACCATGAATAATTTTTAAAAACCACAGATCATGAGTGACGTAAAAAAGAGTCTGATAAAGCAATATTCTAAGAGGAAGGACTAATGAATAATAATAGTTTGGGGGAATTTAAGAATAAATATCACAATAGGGAAATAATAAATGACAGGTGAAAGAATGAATTCAAGCTTATGAATACTGATTTTTAAAGGGTTAAGTACACATAAAAAATTAAAACACAAAAGACTACCTAGCCACATGCAGAAAATTTGTGACAGAACTGACATGAAGGGAGGAAACAAAAATGATAATTTAATACAACTTTGAACGTATTTATGGTAGTCATATTCTATAAGAAGAAAATGGGTTTAGCTGATGTGAATAGAAAAGCTTGTTAAATTTCCAGTTGGCTGGAAATTTGAACAGGGATTATTCACCTAAATTATACTCTATTAACATCAAAAATTTATCTCATAGCATTACATGTACTCTGTAATTTACCAAACTGTCAGAAGAAAATATATAAAATATTAGTTATCTGACAGTAGAATCCTATAATGGAAATTTTTGAAAAATGGTAGAATGATAAGAAACAGAAATTCTGAAAATAATGTTCAGAATTATGAAGAATTACCAAATGAGTGTGGACGTCCAGAAACATTTACATGCACTTTTTGGGGCAGTTAAGATTTTATAAGAACTTTTTACAAAGAATAAAAGTAAATACATATAAAGAAATGGCATACTCAACAGTAAATAATTTTACAAGAAAATGTAAGAAGAAAAAAATATTTATAGAGCAAAATGCTTAATGAAATGAGCAGTAGGGGTGATGAAACAAGCACATCTTTGCAAGACAAGCAGAACTCAAATAATGAAGAAATGTGCCTGTTTCTAAGTAAAGCCGTGTAATGTTACTATGTAGAGATGGCAGCAAGAACACAGACTTCTGCAACATCCTTGTCATTCTTTTCTATTAAAGAAAATGACTTTGAATTTGGAGAAAGTGGACAGAAATTGTTTGAGTGGGCTTTCAGGGCCTGGGATCATGCACATGCTACGAGCCTTCATGTTTTCCCTGTATCTCCTTCCTATTTGTAACAATGCTGAATTGCTCATGGCTGTCTATTTTCTTTCATGCACTTCCCATTTGGACCAACGACAGTCATTTTTGAGACAACCATCTTAGAAAATAATTTTGTTTATACAAGTAGCAAATTTGTTGAAAGGTCTGTATGTGCAGATCTAACACGAAGAAGAAACACCTTACTTTGCAAAGCCCACATCTTGACAAGCTCAGGTTGCCCCCTTTCTTGTGATCTGACACCACAGAGAAACTATTTCTGACTTAGCATCTTCCAAGAACTAAAAACATCTTTGTCTAGAAACCTTCTACCAGTACCTGGTGTCTAGTTGTGGCTCAGATACTTTGTATAAATAAGAAAATAAGTTTTATTTTCTGTTATTTCTGTTTCTTTTACAGATAGGAGGACAAATCATGAATGTATGTAGAGAAGGGGAAACGATTGGGTTTTAGGTTTTATATTTCCTGGACTACAGTTGTAGGGTGCTGTTAAAAACCCTCAAGGAATGTTGGCAATTCCTGGCTCCCTGGATTTTTCAGCTCCTGTGTTCTAAAATTCAGGCTCTACAGAACTTGCTGCCTGAAATCCTCATGGCTATTTTCACTTCTTGAGCACAATGACATTCAAGATTGCTTAAAACCACGTGATTCTGAGTAATCATCTGTTACCCAGGAAACAAACTCAATCTTGTTATGCCCAGGCATTTAGAATGTTCTTCTTTTATATTTGTTCAACCAAACCTCCAATGAGAGCTGAATTTTGTACTTATGAGGCAGAATTCACTGCTCCTATTAAGATGTTCTTGAAAAATTCACCTGAGAATTTCCAGAAAACTTCACTCACTTGTGTCTCTACAAACGAATCAGTTTCTGTTGCTCAGCAAGCATTTACTTAGCCTGACTAAGACACAAATCTCTCCAGAATCCCTCTGTACTATTTTCCAGTCTTGTCCAGATTGGTTTGTAGGGGTCACTGAATTAGAGCGCTGTAGAACTGTTTTGTTGTCTTATGGGACTCTCTGGAAGAAAATAGTGAGACTAACAGTTAAGTTTCATCTTTCGTCATGAAAATAATCAAATATTATCTTCAAAAGTGATTCTAATTTCTCTCACAAGCAAGATGGCTCAGGAGAGAATGCATTTACCACAAAGCCTCCTTAATTGAGTTTATTAATTGGGAACCATATATTAGGAGGATAAAAATGACTTATGCAGATTGTCTTCTGGTCTGCACAGGAACTCTGTCAGCTACACAACCACCCTTTCTACCAAGCATGAAATACATGTAATTACAAAAGCAACACTAATTCTGTTAAATATTATATCATTATGTATAATGGTATTTCTGTATCTGGGTATGTAGATATATTTTCAAATTATAAAGACAATTAAATTATAAGCAATAATTGGATTAAAAATCTGACAACTTAAACAAACAGATAGAAATCACAGTATGGGAGAACATGTGGTGACTATGTCCTTGATTATAATGTGGCTATCTTTGCTCTAAAATTAGATTGATCTTAATGCTACTTCTCCAGTTTTTTTTTAAGAGTAGAGTTAAGTGAACTTTACATATTGGTCCAATTTCCTAAGTGTCTGTGTACCATAATTTCTTAGTAAAATCCTATTGACAAATTCTCAGTCTGTAGTAGGAAATGTGGGCATATTTTTAACATTGAGTTGTTTAAATTTAGTTTGCTCCAATAATTCATTAATGAACTTTATAACATATATTTTCTGTGGTATATGTCCAGTCCTTTTCCATCTAAGGCTAGCTCACAAATTTAGGCAAGATGCATTCAATTCTTTTCAAGTGTTGTGTTAGAAAATTACTAATTCTTAGTGGGTGAACTAGGAATAGTTGTGGATGGGAAGAGGAGGGATCAAGTGGTGGATTGTAAGACCAGGTGGTGGAGGGTGATAGTATGGGGAGAGACTGCTGGAATGGGTGGGCATTCAGAGGGAGATGTAGAAACCTAATGCCATCAAAACTTCCAGGAACCAATGAGGGTGACCCTAACAAAGACTCCTAGTAATGGCACAGCAACCCAACCACAAAACCTTCAACCCACAACTGTCCTGCTTCCAAGATGTGCTGAGGCAATGGTGGGTCAGAGCTCATGCGAGTGGCCAGACAATGACTAAACAATGAAACACTAGGTGAAACTCAGGGAACCCCATGAAAGACAGGAGGAAAGACTGTAGCATCTAGAGGTGTCAAGGATACCACAATACCACTGCCACAGAATCAACTAAGCCGGGCACTTATGGGCTCACAGAGACTGAAGCAATAACCATGGAACCTGTATGGATCTATACTAGGCCCTCTGCATACATGCTCTGATTGTTTAGCTTGGAGTTTTTGTTGGACTCCTAAAATTGGAAGTTTCTTAGACTCTTTTGCTTACTCTTGGAACTCTTTTTCTTCTACTGGGTTGCCTTGTCTAGCCTTCATAGACTTAGTTTTATTCATTTTCTTATGCTGTGTTCAGTTGATACCCTTGGGAAATCTCTTCTTATTCTAATGTGAAAAGGAGGGGCAGTGGATCTGGGGGAGAGAGAATTTTGGGAGAGGACTAGGAAGAGTAGAGGATGTTAGGCTGTGATTGGGATGTATTGCATGAGAGAAGAATGAATAAAAAAAATAAATATAAAGCTGAGTAATTTATTTCAAACTTATATAAAGTTAAAGACAATTTAGGTATTTTATGACACCAAATGAGCATAAAACATATATATATATATATATATATATATATATATATAAAATTAAAAGAAGGAGGTAGGGATCTTTATTAATATTGATACAAATACAACTTTTAAATAATATTTATGGACTATGAGAGATGACTCAGAAGGTATGGGGGTTTGATCTTAATAAAGGATTCCTAGCTTAATTCTAGTCACTCATTTCTAGCACCCCAAACTCTCTGCAATTTGATCTCCATGGGATCTGATGACCTCTTTGGTCCTTCATAGGTAACTACATTTCATGCACACACAAGAGAGAGAAAGACCCTTTCAAAAATATAAATAAAATGAAAATACATTTTAAAGGATTAAATGATTAGCACATAATGAGAACATAAGGAAAAGCTTATTATATTTCACACAAGCACATACACTGAAATTATATTAGAAATGATATGATTATAGAGTATTAAAACAATTACTTTAGTGTTACAGACACAAATTAAGAGAGGAAGAACTCACTTTGTGTAGCTGGATGCTCTTCTATATCCTGCCTGGTTTCATGGACTAGTTTCTCTCCTGCCTGCTGGCCACCACAATCACTTACATAATAACAATTTAAAGGCTTAATATTATTTATAATTAGTTGGTCATTTGACTCAGGCCAAACTACACCCATAGCAAATCACTCCAAAAGTCTTTGGTTGAATGGATCAAGCTTCCACACAAGTTCGGACCATGGTTTCAGAGAGCTACAACCAATCATAGTGAGTTGAATTGATGATTTTATGGCAGAAGAACTGTGTGAGAGAAGCTGTTAATATCTTGGCAAATTATGGAGTCAAAAGAGCAGTAAGATCATATCTATCTTTCAACAGCCTGCCTTTTGTGTCCTATCTATATAGCTAGAAAATAAATCCCAAAGTTCTCCCAAACTATGAACAGCAGCAACAGATATTAAAACATGAACTTGTGAGAATGTTTTCAAGTTAAAGATATTAAAATGGTGAATATTGCAGTTATTCATATGTTTTATTACTCTAAGCAAATACCTCTATAACATCACTGTCCAATAAGGATTCATGATTTTGTGGTGAAGATGGACTCTATGTTGTATATGTGGCAACCACTAGTACATGTGGCATGTTAGAATTTAAATATGGCCAATACAATTGAAAGTATGTTTGCTATTGTATTGAGGTAAATAGTTATAGATAACCTTTTATCTTTATAGATTGCCAATTCTTCAGTTCAGTAGTCATGCACTTGTGTGTACTTTTATATCTTTTTTCCTTTTTAAATTTTCTTTACAAAACAAAAACCAGACTATCTTTTTTTTCATTATACATACCAATCCAAGTTCCCACTCCCTCCCCTCCTTCCACCTCACCCCATCCAATCCTCAGAGGAGGTAAAGCACATTGCTTTGGCAAAGGCAAGGCCTTCTCTACCTTATCTAGGCTGATCAATGTATCCATCCAAATAGAATAGGTTCCCCCAAAAAATCAGTACATGCAGTAGAAATAACATTTATATCTTAAAAAATAATATATATTATAATATTTTCTAACCTTCAGATACAGGATTTTGAGAGTCTCAGGGATTATCTTTATTATTTTCAAAATGTGAAAATGGTATAACTAAAAAATGGCCCATACCGCTTCTATTTATTAATTAATCTAAATTAATAAATTATTAATTCACTGATTAATCTAAAATTCTGAGAACTATACATATAGTAATAGCAATGATCACTAGGAAATAAAGGCTTAACGCCTCATACAATTAAAAAAAATCTTTCAAGTCAGATTATCATAAGAATATATAAATATATACATATATATAATTCTAAATTACAGAATCGCAATACTTTTAAGATAGTTTATTTTCTCTCTTCCTCCTACTGTACCAAATTTTTTGTATGCTTTTATACATGAACAACTTACCAAATGAGAAAAGTAATAAGGTGATTTAGAGATGAATACTTTGCATTGATATTGATCTTGGTATATTGATACAAATTTAAAGTCAATTTGCTACACTGAGTATATATATATTTCTAATCTTATTTAAGGTATATAATCTTATATAGCTCATTTAAAAATGTAATGTATAAGTAAAAATTTTGGATTAATAAATACTCATCTATAATAGTAAAACTTGTAGTCACGTTAGGTTTTCTAGATGTACAAAGGTATATTTCAGATGGATATGTATTCTTCAAACCTTCCAAAGGCCTACAGAATATGGCATTTAAAAAGGTTTTATGAACTTAGACTTTCTTCAACAGTGAGACATGTCTACTTCTGACAGCACCAGTTACTTCAGAGAGGTCAATGGGCATTGAAGAAACTTGTTATGAATATTGCCTTCAATGTGACAAGGCTAGCCATTTGGCAAGAAACTGCTCTTACCTGGCCTTATTGATGGTATGTTGTATGAACTGGACATGCAAGACTCACAGAAAAGTGATTGCTGAACTTCCCAAATAATGGGATAGTCCTTCAGCGTTCCATCTTCACAGAAGAAACTGCCAGACATTCTGCAGGACACAGAAGAAAGCAACTGATAAAATTTGCCATGACAAGACAAAACAGATCTTAAATTTTCTACTTCATGGAAAAGTCAACCAGATACTATGGGCTGGTAGGCTGAAGATGGATGCCCCAGCATTACAAAACTTGGGGTGACTGTCTAGGCAATAAGATGTCTCTGTCAGTTCTAAAGTTTTGGAAGTTGCTTACAATGTACTTTCTGTTTACTTAGGTAATATTATATCCTTCTGGAGTCTTTATGGAGTTGAAGACAGACAGTTATATTTACAATTTTCCTTTAAATTCACAAAATAAGATAGATAATAGAGTATTTTCCTTAATTTGCCAAATGTAAATAGATTAAATATTGTAACTATAATTCTTGTTTAATAACTTTTGTATATGTAATGTTGCTATTTTAAAGTAAGAACATTTCTTTTTATTTAGAGAGAAAAGGGGAGATGTGGGATTCCCTCCGTATGCTATGATTATGTTTTATTACCATTGGTTAATAAAGAAGTTTCTTTGGCCTGTGACATGACAGAATAAAGCCAGTGTGAAACTAAAACAGAGATATAAAGAGAGAGTGGGTGGAGTCAGAGAAATGCCATGTAGCTGCCAAAGGAGGAGGATGCCCAGAACCTTTTCAGTAACAGAAATTAATATAAAAGGGTTAGTTTAAGATACAAGAGCTAGCTAGATATATGCCTAAGTTATCGGTCAAACAATGTTGTAATTAATGTAGTTTCAGGTCTGTATAGATATCATGATTCATATAAAATTAATAGTAACTATGAAAGAATTTTACATTAAATGAACATTATTAACCCTATGCAATTGTGTACAACACTGACTGTCCTAATAATTTTATAGTATCATATTAAAGCTCCATAAGAACCCTACAAATGAACTGATATTAACTCTCTGAAATGACATCATAGAATTTTCTATTGCACTTTTCTAAATGATATCATCTTCCAGTAAAGTATTTTCAACACTATTTATATGTGTAAGATACTTTCATACCAGAAATTATTATAGAATTTGACACAATGAAAAGAAACCAAAAGAAAACAGTTCTGCTCTCTGAAAGAAGGTGGGCATTGCAATGTCTAGAATGCACATCTAAGAAGTCAGTGTTTTTCTGAGAACACATATTTTAAATGATAAATCTAAATATTAAAACCTAGTATTTTATCCATCATATTCTCTGAGGATAATAGTGGGCCACCATCATTGGTACATGGGCTTTAAAATAGTGCTTTCATTGTCAGAATAAATTTGTCCTGTCATCAACTATTTTCCTGTCCAGTTAGGGACAGGTTTTTATAACAGTACCCACCAATCATAGAAAAGCTCATCTACCCAGACTTAATAGGCCCAGGTGTCATGCAGTTTGGTAAATTACATCAAACTGCTTTCATAGTTAATCTATGTAAATCAGATATCACAAAGGGGTAGTTAATTTCTGCTTTGTTTCTGTTTGAAATAATATTTTTTTCTTTTTCATAGAAACTAGAATTGTTAATTAGAACATAAGAAATAGAATGACAGAATAAAATGTTTATCATGTTAACTAAAATAATTCTTATTGTGATGTAATTACATTACTTATTAATAGAACAAATTTTAAGACACAACAAACTAAGCAAGTATTTTACAGTTGTAGACAAATTATGTAAATGTGTTTATAGTCTATTTTATCTCATATAGAAGTAGGGAATTTATAATGGAAACAATACATTAAATAGCAATGATAAATACTTTTATAGAGTCAATTTTTCAAGGACACCAAAAGCATATATCATACTTTTTAAAGATCTTCATCTGGCTGAGTTTGGTTAAAACCAACGTGATATCTAAATCACACTCAGGGAACAAAGACACAATGCCTTATATCAACAGTACTTTTTGTTGCGAAAGACAAATTGTGAAATTTTTTCAGGCTGGTATTAAACTTTGAAACATTTTCAGGGGAATAAAAAAAGGAAAAGAATATGAACAGAATTTCATAAACAGGTTCATAACAAAAATTTCACATTTGATGTTAGATGCAGACATTTTTAATGCAAGAAGAAGTTATCATGAGAGCAAATTTCTGTCTTATGCCAAGATCTCAAATACTAAAACCAGAGATTTATACTAGATAAAAAGAGGAAATTTGAAATTTAAGTTTGTTAGTCAGTGTTCTGAATATCTTCAGGAAATAAGTACAAGGATAAATTTAATAATTTGGAGCAACGGTCTGAGCTCTTAAGGTCCAAATGAGGAACAGAAGGAGAGAGAACATGAGCAAGGAAATCAGGACCACGAGGGATGCACCCACCCACTGTGACAGTGGAACTGATTTATTGGGAGCCCACCAAGGCCAGCTCGTCTGGGACTGAATAAGCATGGGTTGAAACTGGACTCTCTGAGCATGGCGGACAATGAAGGCTGATGAGAAGCCAAGGACAATGGCACTAGGTTTCGATCCTAATGCATGAACTGGCTTTGTGGGAGCTTAGCCTGTTTAGACGCTCACCTTCCTGGACGTAGATAGAAGACCTTCGTCTTCCCGCAGGGCAGAGAATTTGGACTGCTCTTCAGTATCGAGAGGGAGGGGGAATGGTGTGGGGGGTGGAGAAGAGGAGTGGGGATAGGGGGAGGGGAGTGGGGGGAGGGGGCAATATTTGGGAGGAGGGGAGGAAAATGGGAAACGGGGAGCAGGTGGAAATATTAATTAAAAAAGAATAAAAAAAGTAAAAAAATAATGATAATAATAATTAAAAAAAAGAAAGCAAAATTCTAGGATACAGTTTTGTATGTTTGGTGCGTCTGGTGTGATAGTCTTTCAGTAGCAATGAGGTAGTGGTAAAAAGCACTGTGGACTATTTTAAAGTTACTATTGGACAAAATTTGTTTTTCTACTTCATCTCCTTTGGTAACCACATCCTAAGTGGCTGACTTAGGGTCATGATAAAGAACATGAAACAAGGGATAAGTGAGAGTTAGACCCAAAATAGCAAAGGGAGGCAAACAGCAGCACTGATGTGTGGGATGCACAATGGGCCAGCAACATTCCCGAAGTGGAAACAGAAACAGCAGAAAAAGTTTCACCAGGGGAGAGGTCTTGAAATGGCCAAAGCACATGTGAACAATTGCCCAATGAAAATTATCTCATGATGAAGGAGAAAGGCCAAAGCTGATAATAAATGTAAATAATTATCAGAAATATTTGAGAAGAGCTCAGAAAATTACACTGGGAAGTGGAGAATTTAGAAAGCCAAGAAACACAAGAACTATAGATTTTACTTATCCACTCACCCAGTGGAGGGTAATTCAACCTTGGGGCTTTCCTGCATGTAACACTTCCCAACACTCTGTTAAATGTCTAAATTTCCTAGAATTTACTGAGAACATCATTCCTCCCATTGTTCATGTGTAGACAACCTCCATGAGAGTCTAAAAGCAAGTCATAGGTATTAAGTATCTTGAATCTGATGGCAGTAGGAACATGGTAGGAAATAAGGAGAGGATGCTGTAATCACTTCTTGGAAGAAAGGAACCTTAAAGAAAGGAGATAAGAGTGAGGAAGAAATCCAACAGAGAAGAAACAGTTAAGCCCCAAATACCTAAGAGAGCAGAGAACACAACATCAGGCAGATGGACTAACCTTATTCCTCCCCAAACATTCTCTCTACAATATCCCAATTAAAAATTGCTGCTGGTACAAATCCCACCACTGGGTTTTTTTTTATTGTATTTCATACAATAGCCATTAAGCAATTATTTTGTTAATATCTGAACAATATATGTATGAACTTCACTTGTTGTACAACACAGGCTTTGATCACAAAGAGTAGAAAATCTTTCAAAATTCTACATAGTCTTGGAGAAACTAACAATGTACTTAGTAAAATCCCACCTAGCCAATGCCAGAGACAATCTAGAATATGATCTTAGTATTAATTTTATGTTCACATCTTGAATTTTACATAATTTCATACTCAGAACTTGAATTTTTAGTTTGTAAAATTGTATTTTTTATGAAATTGTTATACATTTCTAAAATATATAACACACTAAAGTGGAATTTATAGTGTTTTGTGCTTAATATAATCTACGCTTTCCACATTATTAATTTGAGCCCAGATTTGTTGTAATGATCAGTTCATTTCCTTTTTATTATATAAATTTAAAAGCCTTTTGGTGGGAAAGACCAAAAAGAAGATGCCAATAAAGTCACTAGTGTCTCAGAACATGGAGGATGACTTCCCTCATATGCAACAGCTTTCGGTGACAGTCAGTTAATACTTAGTGTTAAATTTACAGTGCACTCACGCCCATTCAGATTCTCAGTCAACAGCACTGGCAATATTAATAACCCATTACGGTGGAAACTCTATTTAGAAATGATGATGTGAGCTTTTATATGCCAGTAAAATGAAGGCACAGTTCCAAAAGAAAGCTTAAATCACAGTCAAGGTGAGGTTTGTCTTCTGGAATTCTTCCTCAAAGTCGTTAGAAGGTCAATATTCTTATTTTATCACACAGTTTTTTCTATAATTTACTTTCTTTATAGTGGGAGACAGCTCAGAAAGGGTTCTAACATGAAATGCAGTTTTCTTCTAGCTGTTAATCTATTCCTTGTTTTCAGGATATTGAATATTTAGTCTAAAAGAGAGTCATTGTTTTCTGGAAATAAATGTGAAGTACACAATGTTTAAGAAATAATTACCAGTTTATTCTTGGCTTATTTATAATCTTCCCAAATATTGTCCAAGCAGTACAAGTATTGTGATATCAATTCTTCGTTAGCAAAAATATAGTTTTCAAATGGCATAGTTATTATTTTTCATGTTTGCCTCTGGTCTCTAGCAGTGGATAAACAAATTTTCATGTATTTTAATTAAGTTAAATTGCTACTTTCATTTGGTGAGAAAAATAAATTGAATATTTTTTGTATCAGATGATCTGTTTTAGAAATTAAAAATAATTTTGTTGATTCAATTACAGCATGACTGCACTTTCAAATGAGTTAGAAAATAAATAGAAACAACTTCTTTATTATTATGTAGTACTTTTTGATTGAAACTTGCCTAGTCTCTACTCAATAAGATACCATTAATAGTTAATGAAATGATTTCAAAGAATTAGATGGACAGTATTTTGTACATATTAAAAAGAAATTTAAAAGCATTTGCATTAATGGCTTAATAAATCCAACATTTAATGCAATATATCAAGATGCTAGATTTTGCAGAAAGAATGATTAATCTTGTCTAATGAATGTATACAAAGCAAATGTTCTACTAATATATAATGGAACACATTTTAAACAGAAAATAGAGTATAATTTTATTCACTGTTAGTTTTGGTAATTCATTTATTTTATTGGTTTATAATTTGAGACCACTTCAGTAAGTTATCAGAGAATCTAAGAAAGTAAACTTCTAGAAAATTTAGGCATGGTGACTAGTCACTAAATTTGACTAATTATAAACAACTTGGAAAGCTAAGCCCCATTCTCTATTGTAAGGTGTTTCTGCTGATATCCCTGGGTAGTTTTCCCTGGAACATTTAAAATGTCAACAATTGCACAACATAACATCTTTGCATTTGCACAAAAATAATCATAGTTTAAAATATATACAAGCCATGTGCTTCTGCATCTCATATACTCTCTATAGGTGATTCTTAGCCCTAAATATGACACATTCACGACAGCAACTTATTTCCCACTTTCAATTTCTTATACTCAGTGACTGTTCCAAATCTTTATCCCAAATGACTCCATTCAATCTCCTCTGCCTATCTTCTCCTTTCCCTTCCGGGCTTAATATTCCCAGCCTGTAAAGAACTGGGGTTCACTTTACAGTATAGGTTACGCATAAATTCTCCCTCAATTGCTTCATCTCTCTTCCATCCTCCCCTCTTTTCCACTTCCTCTTTTTCACCCTTTCTTTTTAATCATGGATTCATTATATGATTCAACCTTGTAGTAACAGAACTGGATGTAACAGAATCCTTCACTAAAAAGAAAGAGACTCTCTTTGATCAAAGTTTGTCCTTAAAATAAGGATGACCATTTTGGAGGTGTAAGCATAGCATGCATAAATATTCAATTATTATTTTTCCTTATGGAAAAATAAAAATTCAAAGGATTCATGTAAGATGCTTAACACTGATCTCAAGTTTTAGTCTTACACTTAGACTAGACAAAACATGAGATGGAAATGGGAAGTTTTCGATTTTAATATTCCTCTATTCAAAATATATTCATCCCATTGGACATTATGAAGTGAATAATATTGTTCTCCATGGATATACACATGCATGCACATGAGTGTGTGTATGTGTCTGTGTTTACTGTGTTTATTCTTTAAAGAATAAAATAGAGCCAGTTAAATCCTGAAGTAATTGTTTGCCTATCCTTTTGGAAACACAAGTACAAGAAATGTTTTTCATGGCAAACTCTGTTTGTCCTGACTTAAAGAAGCAATAAAAATAATTTCTGTCCAAGCGGTGGTGGCACACGCCTTTAATCCCAGCACTCAGGAGGCAGAGGCAGGCAGATCTCTGTGAGTTTGAGGCCAGCCTAGTTTTCAAAGTGAGTTCCAGTACAGACTCCAAGGCTACAGAGATACCCTGTCTGAAAAAATAAATTCTTTTTTATATGCCTAGTGCACCATATAAGAGCAACTGTGGTCCCTAATACATTTTACTTTGCAGAGTGCAAAACCTGCTCACTTGCTGTACTACGTTTGACCCATAACACCCTGCAAGAGAGCTATTATAATTTCAATTCCATAGATGTGATAACTGGAGCTCAGAGAGGTTAAATGACTTGTCTAACTTCAGATAGTAAGTAACAACAAGGCCCAGAACCTATGACTTCGAAAATTGGCTCCAAAGATAGCTATTCATTTTCACAGACAAAAACCGAGAGTAAAACTTATTATGTGGATAACAGGTTATGCATTGCCTTTTGTGTTTTCCCATGAGGAAGAGACCCAAGAACAAGGACTCTTGACATGGATGGGATGAGACATAGGAGATCAAGGAGAGTGGTGGGACTTCTAGGTCTCTGAATCTCCCAATACGGTGCCTTATGAATACTGTATGACATCTGCCACAATAGCCCTTGGACCGCAATTCCTTTTAACACATCATGAAAGATACAATGATTGGGTCTCTATAACCACAGCAAATTGAATGTAAAATAAAAACCTTTTTTTCCGTTCCATCCAATTTTCGTGGAGTCCTCTTATGATCACACATGCACCGGGGATCACAGTTGTGAGCCTGATTGAGAATAGTTACATGAATAAGTGGCAGCCGAGCCAGACCCGTATGGTCACATTAACAGCCATTCTCTATTGCTGTCTTCTAAACACAGCGGCTGCCTAGAAAGCCTGAAACATGAAGTGAGCGCAAAAACATCATTTCTGAAACCCTTCCTACTTTGACCTCATGACCCATTGAAGTGATTTCCTGGTGGTATAGGACTTATTACCTTGCCAGCATACTGGGTACTTAAAATTCTCAGCCTTAGGCTCATAGTTACTGACCAAGACTCAAGTCTATATGATAAGAATGCAGGGTCTTTTTGAGAGATGATGTGAGTCAGTTTTCTGTCATCCAGATAAATATCGTGGAGAAACAAGTTGAAGAAGGATAAAGGAATTCTGGCTCATGGTTTCAGAGGTTTCAGTTCATGCTCTTTTGTCCTTGCATCTTGGATTCCAAGATAAGTTTCAACATTATACTTGGGAGAAGACTGCATCAAGGTGCTAGTCCTGATTCAGCAGGAAACAGAGAGACGGTCAGAAGAAAAGGCTGGGAAGAAGATACAGTGAATAAAGACAGTCTGCAATGATAAATTGCTGGTTCCTGCCACTTCCTGATGTTTTATTACACTATGAAAGTATCAATAGATCAATCCATTGATTACTTCAGACCCATCCTGCTGTAATTGATTGCGAAATGTCAACATTCTAGACTATATCTCTCAACTCATGCACCTATGGTGAATATTTCATTTTCAAAGCACAGTAGAGGTCACCCAGCATTGGTGAGAATTTGAGTGAGCTGCCAAGGGGCTCAGCACATATTCTCAGCCACCTATGTAGTCACTTCTACATAGTCTCTTTCCTTTCTAATGATTATTTAGGAAAATATGCCTGTCTTTCATTTTCCCTAAAATGTACACTTCCTTTGTTAAATGGCATTGGTATCTCTCCTAGAATCATTGTTTTTCTGAAAAAGAAAAAAAAAAAAACCCAAACATTTGAACTAAATAAAAGTAGGGAGGAAAGTGTTAAAATAAGCTTCCGGGTTACATTCCAGAAACTCAAGAAGACATCTTTCTCCTTGAAGTCGAAACTGTGATGGAACATGGACTGCTTACTGACTTTTTCCTAGGCCAATACTTAGCTAGTTTTCTTATGTTACCTAGGGATGTTACTACCAGGAGCAGACTGAGCCTACTTTTTGTCTTATATCAATGATCAATCAAGATAAGCCACACAAATATGCCTTCCTGCCAATCAGATCTCTGTAAAGTCTCAGAAGAGTCCTCTCTGATTTCTGTAGGGTATGTCCAGTTGACAGGTTAAGCCAGTTACTTATTTTATAAACCTCCAAAAGAAAAAAAGAAGAAAAGGTAATGCTAGAAAAGCATTTCTATTGAATATTCACTCTAGAGCAATACCTAATTTAGTTCTAGTTCATTGGCAAAGTATTTCCTTGTCCTTTAGTTCTTTATTTCTCTTTATAAATGTTTAAAAAAATTTCTCTTTGAATCCTATGTGACTTTCAAGTCATAAGATTAGGAGACCACAAATAAATAAAAGAAGTCCATAGTATAGAAAACAATGTGATTGACCAACAAACAGACCACCCAGAAAGGGTGCAAACACAAATCATTGTGAACATCTTTTAGCTGGCTATTTATGCCTTCTTTCTGATTACCTGAAATTCTGTAATTCTGGATAAAAGTTTGAAACCAAACTAATGAGCCTACTTTATGAATAGCAAACCTATGTGGACTCATTTGTTCTGTGAGTACAATTTTTCTAAACACATCAATTTTTCTAAACATAACTCTTCAGGATTCTTTACTTATTGTGTTAGTATGAGGTAAAATAAAAACATTCTGTTCTGTGATGAGAGTAGTTTGTGTGGCCAAAGTTTGAGATGTTTGTCATTTTTCTTAAACAGATGTTCCCATCTTAAGGGAAGGAAATGCATCTCTTGAGAGAAAGTAACTTTTTTAGTACTTAAGAGTATCTCCATAGGACATTGTTTTCTAAATAAAAGCTATGATTTTTGTTTACTTGGGAAAAATAAGTCATGTTTTTATTTAATGGAGGCTATCCTTTTTTATTTAATTTCATTTCTATTATCTACACAGTAAAATGAATTATATTTTGCCATGGTATCTTCTCTATTATCAACAGTTATTCGTTTTTTATAGATTACTGTTATATACAGTAAAAGTAAATATATATGCATATGCACCTCACATGTGAAAAACTTTATCCAGAAATATGTTTATAATATAAAATACATATTTTGTTATGATAATTAGGCAGCAGACTTTCCCACAAGGTTTTGTTTTCTGTTTCTGTGATTATCCTTTGTTTCTCATACATGTTTTTCCATTGAAATTACCTTTTTTTTTTTTTTTTATTTTTCGAGACAGGATTTTTCTGTTGCTTTTGGTTCCTGGCCTGGAACTAGCTCTTTGTAGACCAGGCTGGCCTCGAACTCTCAGAGATCCGCCTGCCTCTGCCTCCCGAGTGCTGGGATTAAAGGCGTGCGCCACCACCACCTGGCTTAAATTACCTTTTAAGGAAATACCTACAACATATAAGCTTCAAGGTGATCATATTTATTGCCTAAAATAATCAACTATTTAAACGAATGATAATTTAATTTAATACAATAGTGAGTACACAATATTTTGAATATTACAGCTGTGAATACTTATGTCTAAAACTTAAATGAGTGACCACAAACATTCAGAAGTTTCTGAACTGGCACTTGCTCCCCTAATGCTAAATACAAAATTGGATTTATCTCTACATTCTGTTTTCAGCTCTTTCTTTCCCCGAATCCCTCAACTGTTTCTCTACATACCTTTCTCAATACCTCTTTCCTTCCCTTCCATGTCCACACAAGCGCAGGCCAATTCCCTAGATAAGCTGCATCTGTTCAACGTTAATTGCCTTTATATTTGCACTCCCATTTCTCTATGGACGCCATCTAAACGTCATTTAGCCTCATTTCATTTTTGGTACAGACACAGTGATTTATCCACCATGACTGAGTCTCTGTCTACCTTTCTTCATTAGCATTATGTCGTTTCATTCTTTCACAACTCTGAAAAGGAAATATTGTTAGTAATTGTTTTAATCATCCTTTCATTACTATATTGCGACAGCAGAGGCAGGGTAGCTGTGAAGAAACAGTTAACTTAGTTCCGTTTCAGGTGTTCAAGTGTATTCAGTTGACTTCTTCTCAGCTGAGAGAGAGACTTTCATGACATGAACAGAGTACAGAGAAAGCTCTAGAACTGTCTGGGAACTGATCATAAACTCTCCAGTTCTCTCTGGAGCTCTCAAGCCGTTTTACTCTTCACTTGGTATGTCATGGGCTTGTGTTCTATGCTTCAACCAGTGAGCTAGCTTAAATCTTACAGCAACTCTGTTATCAATATTATTTTCCCTACCTTAACTATTATTTACTTTTACAAATCAGATATTATTAAAGTTTATAGATGATAATTAGTTCAAGATCACCAGGATAAAAAGGAAGAATTAGATGATCAAGTTCTAAAGACTCAGCCCAACATTCTGTTAACTACAAATGCACAAGTTAACAGTCACCTTGTTTATGATGGTGAATCATTTGCTCAAACAAGAGTTACGCAAATATGTATTATATTTGAACCTATATGACATATCTACTAAGTTTTACTGGTGATATTTATAATTAAAATTGTTTTTAATTTCCAAGAAAAATCTATAGTTTGTGGGATTTTCAGCCCTGTCTTTGATTTGTAAGTTCAGGTCTGATAATAAGTATCTCAGTAATAATTTCTGAGATATATAAATTACACTAGTAAGTATTGTGACATAATCTAAGGTTTTAGTTTTGAGGAAAAAAATGATGGGATCTTCAACTGCAAGTATAAATTATGTGTGAGAGAGAGAGAGACAGAGAGACAGAGAGAGACAGAGAGAGAGAAGTAATTCATTAAGTTCAAACTATAAAACTATAAACTTTCCATTGTACAAAATTGGAAACTGATTTGAGTCTGAATTCTTCAAATATAATTTGGTTTGCCAACATTGAGGAGACAGAACAAATGATAACTTCTGAGAAGTACTTTACCATCTGCAGTTGGGACAGCAGAGAAATGGGATTTCAGGATCATATCAAAACAGAGGAATGCTGACAAACATGAGGTTTTATAAAACTGAAGACTTATTGAGTGTAAAATTGAGTTTAAACTGTAAGCTCAAGGGCCTGAGAATACCACATAATATAAATTTACGGGTTGAAAATTAGATGTTTCATAACACCACAACAAAAGTAATGAAAGGAAACAAAATAGTATTTTATTACAGTACATCTTTTTCCTAGACAACAGAAGCCATAACCTTTTAATTCTGCAAGTTCAATAACTACCTGGAACTTAACAATGACAAACCTAATTAACAAAGCACTTTGCATAATATGGTCACAAAATAGGAAGAGAATATGAACATAGCCTGAAGCCTGTGATCATAAAATGCAAGCAGAATATGAACATAAGGATGATTTTGCTGCTTAAGCGGTGAGAGTTGGAATTTTATTATCTCTTGTACCACTTGAAATATATCATAACTCCTATTCAAGACAGCTGCTGTGAGGAAGAATTTTACAAAGGAATTCAGAGCATAGTAACCTTTTCTTCTCCTCTGATCAACTGGCCTTGGGAATTGGAGAATATCCAGTAAGCTAGATATCACTTTAAGATGTTTAATTGATTCTTTAAAGATCAAAATCTAACAGATTTACTGTTTTCCTGCACAATAAGATTATTTATACACCCTGATTCTGTGTGGGTTAACAGTATTATCCCTATATGTATAGTTAACAAAATCTCGTCTCTTCTTTCTTCCACCTCTCATTTTAAATGCAACATTGGGTGCCACTTTTTGGTTCCTGGCTACCCAGCTAGCTTAGGCTCAAAATAATCATACAGAAAATGTATTAATTAAATCACTGCTTGGCCAATTAGCTCTAGTTTCTTATTGGCTAATCTCTTACATATTAATTTAACCCATCTCGATTACTGTGTGTATTGCCACATGACAGTGGCTTACCGGCAAAGTTTCAGCATGTCTGTTTCTGGTTAAGGCTCCATGGCTTCTCTCTGATTCCGCCTTTCTTCTCCCAGCACTCAGCCTAGCTTTCCCCATCTAACGAAGTTTTGCCCAGCTATAGTTCCAAAGCAGTTTCTTTATTAGCCAATGGTATTCACACCATACAGAGGGGATAGAATGCTAGTTTCAGGACTTGATGAAAATAGTAGTAAACATGATTGAGCTGAATTCTCCTATCTGTCATGACTCCAAATGTCAAGAATGAGACTTATTGGCAAGATGGATACTTAAATTAGAAACGGATGTAACTGTTTGCATGTGAAAGCTTAACAACTTAAGAAGAACAATCTCCATACCATTTATTGATAGATCCACATCGCCATGTGTGGACAGAGCCCACAAACTACAGAGGATGAAGCATTCCATCATGGACCTTCAAAAGCAGCAGGCATCCCTGGGAAGCAAGGACAAAGAAATCTTAACCTTGAATGTTTTCAGTTCAGAACTGTGGAAAACAGGTCCCCATATTTTACAAGCTACCCAGTTTCAGCTGTTTTGTGATTAAAATACCAATGGATTGATATTTACCCCTGTGAATCATCAAGGTCAGCAGAGTCTGTTACGGACACAGTAAATACAAAAGAGACGTTGAAGTCTGAGGGGTGCGACAGATGAACCACATTGGTAGCACTGCTACTCGAATCTGAGGTAAATCCATTCTTAATGATACAGGAAGCAGAAGGTGGATATTGGTTTTATTCTCAAGGACAGACACAGCAGTGAGATATTAGTTTGTCACAGTAACCTTCCACCAGGTGTTCTTTCAGGAAATGGGTTAACTCAGAATCATGAGTTAAGATTTTAGTTAAGCTAAAAAATTTAGTTGATCCCCGTGGACCAATTGGGTACAGTGATGTATTCAGGAGAGTTTGGTTCTTCAACTATAAGTCATTCAAATGCTGGGAGTCCGTTCCCTTCACTGCCATGTAAGGTACTATTGTACCTCAGACTCAGTCTCAACTCTTCCTCCGGCTTAATCTGTACTCAGTGACTGTTCCACCTACAAATAGAAATGGCAAGGCCTCCTGTCTTTGTGGAAATTTCTTAATGTCTTGTAAACTTGATGAAATCAAGGAGGGTCTTTACTGTACTTTATCCTAGTGTGATATCTCCTTTTCTAAAGCTTTGTCCCTTCAGCTTATAAAGATGAGACTTTACTGCTATCTCTGAAGCCTACTGAATACTGAACTCCTTATTTTTAATTGAGAAAATCTAATAAAAGAAAAAAATCCACAAATGTTTGGACTTATCAGCAGGTGATAATCTATATTTAACCTATCAATGTTTTTTTTATAATGGAGGCTTCACAAAATACTCACTTGACCTGTATCAAACATTAATGACACAGAGAAGAGACAGAATATACACTTCAAGTCAACGGCACTAAATGAGGTGGTGCCTTGATCTACATCCCAGCTCTACAGCCTCAACTGAGTCATCTTAATGTTTAAGCCCTGATGATCACAGAATTTTCAGATTTAGAAACATGTGCACTTTATCCAGCTCAGGTGTTTAAACAAGGTGAAGTAGCATACTTTCAAAAGAAGCTATTTAAATGTTAGACAAACTTTTAGAATTGAGATTTTTTTAATCTTCAAATTTAATTTAACCTCCCATGCTTTGAATTACCTGAAAATATAATCAAAGACAACCTTCTCTCTAAATAAGACCCTTCACTTGGCATCTCAAGTGCCATTCTCAAAAAAATCAATGTCTCCTATATTTTTTACATTTTTATAATTTTTTTATAATATAAAAAACTTGTCCCAGCTACTCTGAGTAGCTGTAAAAGACAACCTGAGCTCTTTAACAGATAGTATTTTCAGAGATATTTCATTGTTCATACAATGGTAGTGGTAAAAGCCCAAACTCTAAGTTAAAATTCAATTATATATACATAACCAACCACAAAACAAGTCATATGAAATTTTTCTGTCATAAAATTCTCATTTGTGTCCCCATCTAAAAGTGAACATTATTATGTCTTTCCATGTGATAGATCAGTTAGAGCTTTGACTTTCATTTAAGTAGAATTATAAAGCATATCTTCTTTTTCTAATTTCTTTCCCCATTGCATATCTTTAAGGTTTCTTCATTTCACTGGCTTTAGAATTAGTTTCTTCTGTCATATTTCTGTGTAGCTGTAGAATATGGGGAAGATAAGTTTGTGTTGTATATAAGTGGGTCATTTTTGAATAATTTCACTTAGGAGCGTGGGGTCTAGAATGAGCAGTGTGGAGTGCATTTGTAATTGTATAAATGAAGATTAGATTCACCAAACACCAGAGGTGTGTTCATGTTTCAAAAGAAAAAATCAAGCTTGTGACTATGACAGAGTCCCTCATTTGTAAAGTGTGAATACCTGAGACTATACAGCCCTTGGGGAGAGTTTAATTAGATTCTATAGCAAAACTATTCAGCCCTTGGGGACATGTTAATTATATTCCATAATGATATAGCTTGGATTTCTTTATATCATTTCATTCAGAAACAGCATTTCATGTTACTTTAGAAAAAATAAAACAGACTTCCCTCCCATGTATAAGCAGACAAAATTTATTTTTCTTCTTGTATTTCCCATAAAAATTGAGTTTAATAGGATTTGGATCCTTGTATTTTAGTGCAGCATCTTTCACTGGCCTCTAGTTTGCCAGTAAGGTCTGAGTCCCTGTCTGGTAAGAACCTACTACCACCAGTGATTATCTGGCTTTTTTTTTTTCTATGAATACTAAGAATTGAACTTTTCTTTTCATGCTGTATGAAGTTTACAATCTCCCAGTTCTGCTTCAAAGATTTCAAATTCAAAAGCATGTTACCTGACTCACATTACCTCATCCTAGGAATAAATTGGAAATAGAATACAGTGATCATTTGTTTTCTAAGTGGTCATTAAAAATCTGTGCATAGGCCAAACAACATTTCTGCTCAAATGTTTTTTTGAAAAAAAAATATCAAATAATATTTCTATAGTAGGATCCATCCTATAAACATATAATTGTATTTATTCATCTCACATTTTTAGTAAATCCTTAAGTGGTTTCCAGTTATGACTACAAGGAATAAAACTTCTAAAAGCATTCTTATGCAAGTATTTTGATGGTCTTCTATTCTGACTTTTGTAAAAAATAAAAAAAAATGAATCAGAAAAGAAGCATGACATGAAAATTGAATCTTTTAACCACAGTATATATTGCCAAAATATAACTTCCCATTGTGATTTTACCAATACACAACCCAATCCATATACAAGTATCCTAATATTTCATGACTTTAGCATCATTAGCAATTCTTTTTCCAGGGTATGTCTTTTCCTCCAGTACTAGAATGATACTCCACAATTTTAACATTTACCCATCTTACAGACTTCAATCTCGTAAGCAAATCATAACAAATCTCAGTATATATATATATATATATATATATATATATATATATATATCAAGAATCTCATGCATTCTGTCAAAAATATTGATTAGCACTTATGCTATGTGTAATTCAATGAAACGCCTCCAAGTATGTGTGTGTGTTTCAGGTTCATGTGCACTATAGCATGCTATGAACAAGACAAAGAATTCATATATCTTATATGTAATTATAAAATTTAATAAATTAATATATGTGTATGCTGCCAGCTGATGAAAGCTACAGAACAGATATAAGGTGTATTATGTAAAGTATAATTATACAGTTTAGTAAGATAGTGCATGTTATCTATGAGTCCTCAAAATTTGTTATAGAGCATATACATTATTATATATAAATCTTAGAATGTCAGCACAATACAATGTACAACATATATGTGTGTGTATCTGTGTGCTTTTGTCTGTGTTTGTGTGCATACATGTATTATATGGTGTGAGTGTGTATTGGGGTGTTGGGTATTTAATAAAGATGCTGTATGTGTAGCTTTGGTTGCATACTCCAGAATTTCAAAGATGAGTAATCGTACCAACTATAATGTAGTGTAAAGTTTCTGGAACATAGCAGTAAGCAAATCATTTCAAATCTTGGAATATATATATATATACATATATATATCAAGAACCTCATGCATTATCTAAAAATATTTATTAGTACTTATTATGCCAAACATCGTTCTAAGAAACAGTAACATGTCAGTGAACAAAAAAACATAAATCACTATCTTTGGGGTTTTACATCAAGTTGAAGTAGGAAGCAAGCAAGAAAAATGCATAATGAATACAAATGCTACATAAACATATACATAAACTTAAAGCATGATAAATACTCAAAAATATGCACGCATGTTAAGGTACACTGCAAGTATATTCATTGGCTGAGGCAAAGAGAAAATGATACATAAATACATCCTTATTCATGGTAGTGTCCTTTATCTTCATTATATGTATATTTCATGAGTGTCAATGTACTTATCAAAAGGCATTTTAAATTCCCAAAGCAGTACAAATCAATAAATATGTCATTTTCATGGTATTTTCATGGTATTTAGAGTACCAAACCATTTTGATTCCTGAAATGCAACAAATTTCCTAATGAAATCATTCAAGACAAACCTATGCCCATTTGTTCTACTATGTATTCTGTAAACATATATGTTCTTCATAATTTGTTGAATGCCTTTTTCATGCATGTGTGTTTTATTCTCGTAACTACACTGTTAAAACTTAAGGCAATTTTAAATAGGAGAGTACACGAAATTAGTAAATGCATTGATTGATAGTTGGGGAATTCCTTGAGTAGTTTTTAATCCTATATGTCATATCTCTTTAGCTCCACAAAGTGAAAATTTCTGGATAGTGGAGCAAGGAGAGTAGAATATGCAGGAGTGGTTGATTGAGAGGTTTCCTGTTACAAGAAGCCTAGGTATGCCCTGTATCTGGTGGGGCATGTCAGGCTCTAGCTGATGTGCAAGCCTGAAGAAGAATATCTTCTTCAGGGAAAGCTCAGAACTGCTCTTCAGTCTTTTCAAATAACCATCTCATCCCCAGATTATCCAGCGTAATCCCCCTCACTGAGAACCATTTGACTTCAGATGTTAATCACATCAAAATATCTTCACAGAATAACATAGATTGATGTTTGATTGAATAACTGCACAGAAGATTCTCAGGGCGCACATTGTGTGCCTCAGAAACCTGCTAGCATGAAGTTATCTGAGATAAAAGTATCAACACATAGAATAGAAACATCCAGGGATTTTGGCTCTTGTTCTGAGAAAAATGGGTATTTTTTATAGTTGTGGAATAAAATAAATTAGGATCTGATTTATATTTCAACATTGACAAAATTTGACAATTATTTGAATGAAAACAAGGCCAGAAACAAAGAAAACAAGAATAGCAGATGTAAGATAAAGATAAGGATAAGTTAAAGTGGCAAAAAAAAATGTTCAGACTCTGGATACATACTACAGTTAGCATCCTAAGGATCTGGCAAAAGGATTGAATAAAATTCATCAAAAATGTCACTTTATACTTTGATTTGAGTAAGTAGGATAATTAAGTGGGGTTTAACTAGGAGCGTTGAGAATGGACAGTGTGGACTTGGGATAATATATAGAGACAGCTTTGAACTATCCCACAGTCAAATAAAATGATGATATTTATAAAACAGTTAGTAGATAAGGTTATAGTGAAAAATAAGAATTTTGTGCAAATTTGTGAGGTCTCATTACTTTCTCATGTGATAATTTAGTCCATTCAATTTGTCTGCTATATTAAGGGTAGTTAAATGGGACATTGACAGGGAAAAGGGCTAGAAACACGAAAAGCAAACAAACAAATGCAAGGATACAGGCTTATCCAGACGACAGGCAAAAAGGTACCAAGTAAAGAAACTAGTTCAGTGTTTTTACACTGGTTGTTAAGTGTAGATAAATAAATAATCACACTTATTGGATATACTTATGTGAGTTTCATTGGTGATCTGACTAAAATACAAAAAATTAAAAATCTCTTACTGTATTGCTTCTAAGAGATTCCAAGAACTGGAGAAATATACAAAGTAATGAAAACAATACTCTTGCTTTTTCTAAACCATGAAGAAAACAAATGTCTTTATCAACACAGAAATTAGATTATTAGAGGCAGAGGACAGCTTCCTTTGGATCCTTGTAATAAGTCTTTCTCAGTTCCATCAGCTCCCAAATAATGACCTGGAGACTTATAAATTATGAAAGCTCGACCTTAGCTTAGGCTTTTTTCTAACTAGTGCTTATAATTTAAATTAACCCATTTCTATTAATCTACATGCCACCATGTGGCTCATAGTTTTACCTCTCCTCCTGTATGTCCTTCCTCTGCTTCTGGCTGGTGACTCCCCCTTTCTTCCTCCCAGAGCTCTGTGTGTCAGAAGTCTGCCTACAATTCCTGTATAGCTCTTAGCCATTTATTAAACCAATTATAATGTCATCTCTTTACATAGCCATAGTCCCCCAAATGACCAAAAATCCACCCACCCTCCTCTAGGCAATATGGACATGACCTTCTCTAGACTGCTTAATGTTGGCCTGGGGCCATTGCATCTTCAGGGGACCCTGACAAATTTGGGATGCTGATCAAGTCCTGGGAGAGTTGGCTGTTGTCTAGTATCTGTGAAATGGGAAAGAGTAGGAATTATCTGAAGTCATTACTGGGATAGAGTATGAGGCTAGACCATCTCAGCTAGCAGCTTTGAAGTTGTTCCAGAAATAGATTTTTGAGGAAACTATAACAGAGTCATTCTGAGAGGTTGTATCATTTGAACTACTTGTCTTTATTGGTATCTGCTCCTTTTTTCTGAAAACACACAAAAATTTAAAAGTAGCATATATCTACATTAACACAACTATGAAATGTGTAGTGTGCACAAGTCAGTTAAAATGGTTTTTGTTTTATATTTGATTACATAAAAGACATCTGTCAACTATATAATTCTATTTGAACTATATAACCAAACCTCTATCTGTGCCATATGGCACAGATAAAAATAATATAGTAGATAAAAATAAGTCACGGAGATTCTGTAGTCAAAAAGATTCATCATGTTTCCTCTAGTCTGAGAAATCTTCTCATAGGAGAAGGCTTAGCATGTATGTTGCCTGTCCTGTACTGCTAATTTGTTTCTTTTTTTATGTCAGTAATCAATATTTTCAGGAGGCCTCCCCTAATCATATCTAATCTTGATTAACTTTGAAGGACTCCATAGCTTTTCATTTTCTTTGGAAACAAAAGCAGTCTCTCCCCCCCAATGCAACACATTTTAACTTCTATTCTGAAACAAGGTATCTCTAAAGTATCTAGGCTGATTTAATTCAGCAGTTCGTTCCACAATCCAATGTCTTACAGCAGCTATAGTTCACTCATGAGTATCCAAAATTTCAAATCCAACAAAACAAAATTAAAGGATCCAGGTACTCCATCTGTTTCCTATCCTTATACAGCTTATTTTTGATTATACTTTCTTTAAAGACTCAAACTGCTATGCCAGCCACTGTGTGGCTCAATTTAACACATGGTGCTGATCCATGGCCCTGGTCTGTGGCTCCAGCACATAGGCAGCATCAGTAGCTGCACCTCCATGTGTCAAGCTCTAGCCCACCTGAGAAGCTGCAAGACTACAAAGTCCATCCAACTCCATGTCCACAACTTTTTTTACATTTCTTGGACTCTATGATGAATATTCAAGCCGCACATATAACCAGTTTTTCTCTGTCCCACAATCTCCCAAATAATGACATGGAGACTTAGTAAATATGAAAGCTTGACCTTAGCTTAGGCTTCTTTCTAACTAGCTCTTATAACTCAAGTTAACTCATTTCTGTTAGTCTGTATGCTGACACATGGCTCTTGGTTTTACATCTCTTCCTGTATGTCCTGCTTCCTTGAATTCTGGCTGGTGACACCCACTTTTTTCTTCCTAGAGCTCTCTCTGTCCAGAAATTCAGCCTATGCCTCCTGCCTAGCTGCTGGACATTTTATTAAAACAATCACAATAATATCTTTTACATAGTATGATAAAACATCTTGTAACAGTTCCTGATTGTATTTTAATTTGTGCCCTATTTTGGTCATAGTGACATTTTTAACTTGCTATCTGGTATTATGTCCATACATATCTACTGACCATTTTATCTTGTCAAAGCTACATTATTAGTTAATACTTCCATAATTGCCTTAATCTTCTATAATTCTCCATTTTCTTTAATCTAAACTTCATAATCTTTCGAATTTATGCCTTCTTTAACATTCAGCTGTATTCTGCTATGTAAAGGTTTTTTTTACATTTCTTTCCTAATTGAGGATAGAAAAATTTTCTTTGTCATGGCAATTGTCTTGGCTCCTAGGTTAAGGCCTCGCAAGCATGGTGCTTTGCATACTTGTTTTCAAGAACCAATTCTTAAGCATCACACCTTTCATTAGTTATATAAATAATTATTCCTGAAAAAATATGCACATACAAAGTGAATATTAAGATAATTAACTTGTAAAAATTATATTACAGCACAAATTTGGAAGATACTGAATCATTGTTTTACTCTTAAAATGTCTCCAGTTTCATGCTTTTTAGTCCTTTGTATTTATAATGCAGCCATTTACTATGCTTACTATGCCATTTGTTATCTTAGCATAAGCAATAAGATCCCAGTGAGGGTCCATCATCAATAGTACAGCCCAAACCAGACCATTGGCTCTTGCAATAAATATGTGCATGTAAAGATATATGGACAAAAGGGTTTGCTGCATGATTCTCTGTCATACTTACAGCTTCCACGACAAGATAGTACCCTCTTTTTCTTTCTTTTTTCTCTTATATTTTATTGGGGAGAAGCCAGCAAGGTCAGAGGGTGGATATGCAATGATAGGAAATAAATGGGATCAAGATGCATGATGTGACAAGCACAAAGATTAAATGATAGAAAGTTAGGAAAAGAAGTACATTTATATCATAATAATTGAAATAATTTTCTGTACTTTCTAAATGATTAAACAAGTGTGGTTAATGTTTCATTTATAGCTCTGCTCTCTTATTATTTAATTATAGCATCTTTGTACACAATATAAAAAGGATGCCAGATATCAATTATATTATTTATTTATATTGAATAGACATGCCCAATAAAAGTGTGCAAAGTCTAAATGTCTGGGCATTGTAATATATCACTTTTTTGTAGTTTTTTGAGACAAGGTTTCTCTGTAGCTTTAAAGCCTGTCCTGGAACTAGCTCTTGTAGACCAGGCTGGCCTTGAACTCACAGAGATGCACCTGCCTCTGCCTCCCAAGTGCTGGGATTAAAGGCGTGTGCCACCACCGCCTGGCTTAAATGTCACATTTTTGTTTAAAATGGAAAAATCAATGTAGTAGGACACTGTCAAAATATATTCTGTTGTATAGAATGTTGTGAATTAAATTTTGGTTTCTAAAAATAAGACAATGTATGGCTGATTGAAATGGAAGGTTTTCATCAGGAGAAAGAGAAGTATAAACTCATGATGATGTAAAGAATGTGACATTTGTGCCAGGGTTAGGCTTTCTCTAAAGATTACCATCAGGCACAACTCATCTCCAAAAAGGTCAAGGTGTTCCAGTCACAGGAAGGTGTCTTATTAGCTTAGCTTGGATCAGTAACTATTCACAGCAAATTTTGGTCACTTAACACTTATCTCAGAAGATAAAAAAAATCTTCTGGTAGAAATAATGACAGACATCCATTCAGAATAACTTTTGGAAGTATTTCTGATTGTGAAGTACATTTATCATATATTCACTCATTTAATGTTTTATTGATGTTTAAATGAGAATTACTCTTTTATTAATTTTCTATTTATTTGCTTACATATTGAATAATTTATGCGTTAAACTTTCATGTAACACACATGATAATAATAAATGATAGAACTGTTGACATTTTTGGATATTTTAGTTGATACAGTCTGAGAATAAGTATGCAAACAATTGAATCATGTACTATACTAACATCTTTAGGCTATCCCATAATAGTGAATAAATTTTCTTGAGAACATCATTTAGTCTCTAAAATTTGTAACTTCATATTTGTTCATGTTGGTCAACAAATCATCTTAAGAAATTAATCATCATCTCTCAGTTTTTAGATTAAGAGATATAAGTTCTCTAAAATGAAAAATTTAACATCTTGTTACTATTCCCTAAGCTTCTCAGTCTTTAGAGAACAATGTTTTTTTTTTTTTTTTTAGTTTTTGTTGATGGCACTTCTTCCATTCAACAAAATGATAAATATCAGAATATTACTGTAGTTTAAATATTTCTGAGAGAGCTATTCTTCACTCCCTGCTGTTTACAAGTAAAACATTGTCTACAAATAATACATTACATTAGCTGTTCTCTTTATCATAAAGCCATGTTGAATACTTGTAACATTTATAAAAAGACACCAATTGATTGCAAGATGAGCGTTACCCTTGAGCAAATTATGAGCACATTTATTTCAGTCTTATGCGTTTGAAACTAATTTTCTGGTAATATCAAAAGTGTTCATAGAATTAACTTTCTGTCACTTCTGCAGTATTCACGTGAATATTTTATGATTTAGCATTGCTGTATTTGTCTAGAGTTGTGACATGATCGAGTCATTCTCCGAGGGAAACACATTAATAATTAAACTCTGTCCAATGTGGAGTGCTCAGGATGACAGCATAATTGTACATTTCCAGAGACCATCTCGCATGGTGGAGAAAGAGAATTGCCCCACCACCATTTAAATGTCAATTTCAAATCTTTCTAAACTAAAACAGTGCTTTATAGGAAAGCGGAGGCGGGGTGTTAGTGTGGTAGAGTTGATGTCAAATTTGGAAAGTTCTCTTTACTTTCTCTTTATTTTAAAATGTGAGCTAAATGTGAATAGCCTCCTTTACTCCTTCCTTCTCCTTCCAAAGTAACTGTCAGAAGTTCCTTCTTTTGGAAACATAGTGCCATCCTGGGCTTTGCAGTAGGACTGCTTAAATGACAAACACTCCTTGCATAGATTAGCTCCATAGGAAAGAGTGCTGCTGAAATGGGAGCTTTGATTGCTCTCAGCTCTGAGGCTCGAGTTCTTTTTTTAACATGGATAGCCTCGGCAATAATTTAAGATTTTAATCCACTTCCCAGTCAAGCAGTAGTGGATGGATCATGCTGGGTGGCTTATTTATGCTTTCTGTTCGATTCTTAAAATAAAACTATTGGATTTTTAGAAGTAAGATTTAAAACTTTTTTCTGAGACTCATACTTTATACACATTAAAACTCATTTTTGTGCTTCTTACCTAAACAATTTATTCTTCGGAAGTTTTACTGGAGACAAAAAGCAGGGAAATAATGATCTCAAAATAGGTTGAGGTGAAATTTGGAGGTAAATACGGAGTCAACCTCTCAACTAAATATCATTTGTTTTGAAACTACACATTCATTCAAAATAATTGGTATTTTTAGATTATTCACTATTGGAACAATTAAATAATTTTTCAAGAATCCTACTTTCGAAATTTTATCTTTAAACATAGGACTATGACCTAAATACAATATAATACATGCCTGTTTTGTTCATAAAGAAAATTCATGAATGAAAATTCATCTGGATTAATGGGAAAATAAAATATTGGTTAAATATTTTAATGATGAAAACAAAAAAGTTCAATGTCAAGAAGACTAGTCATTCATCATATTTTTTTCACTTATTTGTTCATTCAGTCTAAAAATATTCATTAGGTTCATATTGAGTGCAGTCAGTAGCTTTGGTAAGGGAATCACCAGAGTACAGAGAACACTCATGGTGAAATGGAGACATGTATTTAAGAAGAGAGTGAATAGACTAAAAACTTGGAGGTATGTTGTTCCATAATATATTGAAAGATACTAATAACAGTTAAATAAACTGAAGATGGCGAGAGTCATTCACATGGCCAAAGAATAATTCCAGAAGCGTGAAGTGAGTGACATTGTAGGATAAAAGGCCACCAACTTCACATCAGAAAAGCAGCAAGGTGAGTTGACTCCAGGCTCTGATGAATGAAGCAGAGTTGCAGAAAATCTAGAGCAGTCACCACAGATGCAGCTTGTAAGCCCCTGGGTAGGAGCAGGGATTTCGCTCTGCATCAGATGGTAAGGCACTAGAGAAAGCTGAGCAAGAGACTAACCTGATCTGAGTTTTGAAAATAGTATATTCGTAATGCTGTAAGTGGATGTAATTGCTTAGTAAAGGCAGCTTTGAAAGCCTTACTGCAGAGTGAGGAGATATGCACTGGGATTAGTGTATTTTGTAAAAATAGATAAACAAATGAATAATAGTATTACTATTATTTAATTATACTTTTTTCCAACGATATAATTTGGTCATACACTTTCCCCTCCTTGAATTTGTCCTGGATCCTCCTCACTTCCCATCCACAGTAACTGTTTCCCCTCTGAATTCTGACCTCCACAATGACAGAGGTATAGGCCCATTTCCTTACTTTACTGATCCTCCTATCTATTTGATTTATGGTAAGCTTAAAGAAAATTCATCAAATGAATGGGTGAATTAGTTCTTGGTTCTGCTCCAGAAGTGTCTATCAGAGATACAATGAACCAAGGCAGAGGTAATATTTACCAATATGTCACAGAAAGCTGTGCCTAGCATATGGGAGGCTCTAAAATATGTTATTCTCTTTCAACACCATAGATAGAAAGTAATTGTCATTTAATCATAATTTTAGAAGATGGCTCATCAGATTATGTACTGAGGTTGTTTATCTTAAAAGTATTTAAGATGGCAAGCATATGTGAGCAATCCAGTCTATGTATGCCAAATACAAATCTGTAAAATATAGCAGTATAAGCATTTGATCAATGAGATAATCCATCTTTTTAGCTGTTCCATGACAAATGTATAACTGAAGAGACCTTTTCCTGTGAAGACAGAAAATATACACATGTATTTACTGTAAATAGTAATAGGTCATGTCTGTCAACCAATGTAGTGATACAACGAAGATCAAACAAATAAGGATATTGAAAGGCAATATGTCCATCTCCAGCCTAGAATGTCTTGAGGGCTTGTTCAAGAATATTCTGGGTATGGACGGTCAACATTGACTTCTGAGTTGAGCAACAAGAATTCCATCAAAGACAATTCCATGCTTCAAAACCCTCAGTGGAGTCTGTTACCTTGTGTTCCTACTGAATAACCATGATAGAATTTTGGGGAAGGTACATGAATTTCTTCTCATGTCTACATACACTGATTCTCTCCTTTAAAATAAAGCGATTTTGAGATGGTTAAAATTGCTTCCAATGATAAAAAGAACATTGTCTTCTCCTCTCACTTCATTCCAACTATGATAGACAACCTTGGGTGTCAAATGGGCACATCTGGGAATAGGGAAGCTCAGCTGAAGAATTGCCTCCATCAAATTTTCCTATTGATATTTCTGTGGGAATTTTCTTGATTGCTATTTGATAAGTGGAACGAACCCACTATGGAAAGTGGCACCCATAAGAGTGGTGGGTCTGAAATACACAAAATAGGTAACCAGACAGGAGTCTAGATGGACACCAGTAATCAGTGCTCCTTTGTAGTCTCTGCTTCAAGCTCCTACCTGATTTCTCCCAGTGACAGACTGTAACCTGTAAAAAGCATGCCAAGTTGCTCTTGGTCATGGTGTTTCACATTGTCAGAAAGCAAATTAAAATGCTACCTATATTCTCTAAAACTGGATCAACATTAATAGTAATTCTAATTACTATAAATTTTATAAATATAAGAAAGCAGAACAAATATACTAGCAAGGGTATAGTGAAATTTCTTAAAGAAAAAAGCAAACTGGAGCTTAGCAAGTAGATCCAGAGAGAAGAGGATAATAGTTCTTAAAGATATCAAGTTATTTATCAAAGTCCACTCTACCAATACAAAAGTTAATTAAAACAGTTATTTGTCAGTCAAAATTGTTTGCCCAAAGACTAAATTTGAAAAGTATGACATCTACATAGATTTTGTCCATTAAGGGAACATACAAACATAATGGGTATGGGTATTTGTTCCAAAAATAATCTCTTCTTTTTGGATGGATGTATTGTTTCATGATGGGCTTATTAATAAGGGTTATATTAGAAAACTTTTCTGCCAGTCTCATGTACATATACATATGCAATGTATTATGATTACATTTGCATGCTCATTATACTTTCTCATCTCTTTCCTGTCCTGCTTACCCTCTTGTTCTTTTTAATTAGTTTTTTTCTTACTTTCAGGCCTTTTTTTGTGTGTGTAGAGGACCACAATGACAGTAAGTCTATGATTCCCTTGGCCTACTTTGATCATAAGACAGTGCTCCATAGCACTCTTCATAATCTGTGTCTTCCAATTATTTGACCCCTTCTTTGACCATGCCCCCTTGTCCTTAAAGGGTGCTACAGCTATCCAATGTGGGACTGAAGACATAGCAGTCACTCATTTGTAGGTTCATGACTATTTATGAGCCTGCATGTAGTGTCAGCCTCTGCAAAATCAAATTTCTCCACTCAAGGATGGTAGTAGCACTCGTCTATGGGTATAAACATGTATGTTTAGAAGGTTATTTGACTTTAATCCATTTATTAAATATTACTACCAACTTCCTTGATAGGTTCTGTAATCCTCCTAGACACAGGAATTCACTGGAATACAGTGTCTCCTTGGAAGGAAGGAGAACATACATATCTTCTGATAGCTGTATATTTTAATTTCCTTTACATATTTCTTAAGCATGCAATTCTTGAGCCACAGGTACACAGTTAATCAACTTTACTATATAAATCTCAAATTTATTACATCATAAGTAATAAATAATAAACAAGAGCTCAAACCCAAAAATAGCAGTTAATATTGATAGATACTTACCATTTTTTATTATAATAAGAATGTAGTTATCAATCTTTATGGTTTTATGTCATGTTTCCTAGTGGAGAAATGGGGTCATGAACATTTTGTGTGACCGTTGACTCTTTGATGACTCTTGTGAGAAATGTCTTTGAGAAATTTTAATTGCATCATCTGTCATTTTTTTTTACAAAGAAATATAGAGTTGTAAAAGTTTCTCTGCTTGTGATGTACATGTTCCTTTTAAAACTTTTCTATTGGTGAAAATAATCTAAATTATAAATTATTTCAACTTTTTTCATAATCAGTATTTAATTCTGTCTATTTTAAGAAAGACTTCCTTTCTCAAATGCTATGAAAAAAATTGTTCATTGATATTTTACTATATTAGTTGATACTCTTATTTTCCTACTCAACATGCATATGAATAAAACATTGTAGCTTACTTATGTAGTAGAATGTTATACAGTAAGAAAATTAATGTACAAGGACATACAGGAAACCCACAGATTACAGAAAACAAATTAAGTCTGAATTCAAGACTGTGTCCTATCTACTTTTCATTGGCATAGAACTAAAATGAACAGCTTTTAAGATGTGCACATAAGATTGAAATATTTTATTTTTAAGTTGAGATTCAGTTTAAAACAAGAGTGCTTGAACTGAAAAGCACAGGTGTGATCTTAGCGCCTTAACACACTCCTCGTGAACACCCTTACTTTGGGTTAAGCACTTTTACAACATTTAAAAGCTTAAGTTCAAGGGCAGCATGTAGATGCTCAAATCACAGCTCTAATGAAAACAGGAACTTCCTCACATCCTCAAGGAACACTGACTCTAAAGGTAGGCTTTTCAAAATTCTCTACAAATAAATCAAGCCAAGAAATTAAATAGACCATTTATACTTGATTTTAGGATGGAATATCTCTATCATCAGTATCTCAGAATTAGTTTGGTCATGACCTCCAATACTTTAGCTAGAGACGATGTTTCAAAGTTGAATATGAAATATGAAATCTTTATATTTTAGGATTGTGATGGTTTGGAAAAAGTGCCTCGTAATAGTAAAAGATATTAAAAATAAGATGGAGTTATTAGTGAATATTTTCATCGTTTTAATTTCTTCAACTGAAAAACAAATTTTAAAAGTCATTACAAAAATAGTAACTTTTAATGTTAATTAATTACAGATGCTTTAAAGATAATACCACAAAGTCCATATTCCACATAAATTGTAGTCTTCATTCAACATTCTTGGGCTGAAAAGTGCACTATATACGTAGTGACAGATTTACTGTGATCTCTGCCCCCAGTACATGCCTACTGATGATTGTCACATTGCATCCTTACCATGTACATTCCATAATCCAAATTTCTTCTATTGATAATTACCCCAGTCCTTCGGCGTCTGGCACTAGCTTTAAAGGAAAGATATTTTTACTAGCTTATTATATCTTCAAACTAAATATGAAAAAAGTAAAGAACAAGTTTTTTTGGGTAGTGTAAGATAGAAAAAAATTAAAAACAGAAATTATGGAGAAGGGACACATAACTCAATTTCCAACAGAGTCGACTTATCCTAAGATTGATTCAAGTAAATCATGGTTTTAAAATGGTAAGCTTTTACTTGTTTGTTCATGGAAAGAAAATTGATGAGAACATCTTCTAAAATTTCCACAAATATATTTTAAAATACTGAGTATTTTAAAATACCGAATGAGTATATCAGACTTATAATTATGAATAATTATCTAAGTAGTGAAAATATTCCTCTCCTGAAATTTACAAATTGCTGCACTGTACTGAGTTTATTCTGACATTGGTTTAAAATGATATATGTAAAATATTGGAAATCCAAATAAGTCACATATAAAAATGGAAAGAGATATTTCAGTTGGGTGGTTGGTGGTGCACACTTTTAATCCCAGCAGTTGGGAGGCAGAGACATGTGAATTTTGTGAGTTTGAGGCCAGCCTGGTCTACAGAGCAAGTTCCAGGACAGATTCCAAAGCTACAGAGAGAAATCCTGTATTAAAAATCTCCCCCCGCCAAAACAAAACAAAACAAAACAAAAACAAACAAACAAACAAAAAAACAAACAAACAAAAAAACGAAAGGAGAAAGAGAGTTTATGCACATTGGCAACTAAAGAAGACATATTGTAATAATATTTCCTTGAATAAGAAGCTAATAATATTCTCAAACTTAGTTTTAGAATAGAAATATAAAGAATTCATATAACAAGTAGCTCTTAAAATTAATTTTTTAAGTTGTGCTGTGACAATTTCATACATGTAAATAATGCAGTGTAATAACTCTTCTTTGCCCACCGTCTCTCATCTTCCTCCCACCACTATTAACTTCACCTATCCCAGCACAATCCTTTTTCAAGGCCCATAGTTTTATTTTAATTTGTGATCATTGAGTTGGAACAATCATGAGAGCCTGGTGTGGTCAGCTGTGGGTACAGAACTGATTTCAGTTACTCCCTGGATCTACCAGCAGTGAATAGTTCAGCAATGAGGTTTACTGTCCTGCTGAGTTCTTCTCCATCCATGTCTGATTATTGCTAACCCTATTCTTGCATAGACACAATGCAGGCATCTGAGGGTACTGTGGGTTTCTCATTTTCATTGTTGTCTTACTCGAAAGGTGGCACTTTTCTGTTTCCATTATCTTCCGGATCATATATTATTTCCACCCCTCCCCCCCACACTATCTAGGAGGGTTGGTGAGCTACTTAGACAAGGTAGTTTAAATGTCACGTTTAGGACTGAGCACTCATCTCTCACTTATTGTCAGAACCTTGTATAGTTATGAGTCTCTGCATTCATCACTCACTGAAGAGAAACATCTCTGATTAAGACAGAGAATTGATTTGCCTGTGGACCTAAACGTAAGTAGTTACAAGACAGTTTGATGATGCTATGCCAAGTTAGCTACAGTATTCACATTACCCGTTGGGCCTCTGATGTTTCCTTGCGTGACTCGTCGATCAGACTTACAACTCATGGCTTGGAGTTCATCTGAGAACTGAGCCTCAAATTGAATCGGAGAACAGTTGGTTAACCCCATAACAGAGTACTGTTACTGCACAACTGGGCAATTCTTCCTTGTAGGATGATATTGTGGGTCAAAAGATTCAAAGCTGGGTAAGATCATCGATACCTGTTTTCTCCCAAGCATCCGGCATGGCCAGACGGGCTGACTACGAAGCTGCAGCAACCCTTCTGTCTCAGCATCAGGATAACAGATGCACACAGCTATGCCCAAAGTTTTTATGTGACGCTGGGGATCTATGTGCATATTTTCATACTTTTAAACAAGTACTTTACACACCTAGAAAATTCCTAGTCCCAATCAGTTACCACTTCTTTTTTGTTTGTTTGTTTTGTTTTGTTTTGTTTTTTGTTTTTCGAGACAGGGTTTCTCTGTGGCTTTGGAGCCTGTCCTGGAACTAGCTCTTGTAGACCAGGCTGGTCTCGAACTCACAGAGATCCGCCTGCCTCTGCCTCCCAAGTGCTGGGACAGTTACCACTTCTTAAAAAAGCTATTGCAGAGAAAAATGTAGAACTCAATAAAAATTAAAAAAAAAACAATGAAACAAATAAATAAGTAAAAATAAAGATTTGGGAGTCAGAAAAAAAAATAAATATGCTGCTGCTCTTAGATATTTGTTAATTTGAAGGAGAGACACACTGAAGCCACCGTTTCTTTAAAAGTGTTGCATGCTGTTTAATCAAAAATCAACTGTAACATCAAATTCACCACAATATACATTTCTTTCTGTAGGACTATAACTCCTTATCAGGGACTCAGTCATTTGAATTTTGTTATGTATTTATTCATTTTCTGATTCAGGGTCTCTTGTGTTCCAGGATGAGCTTGAATTCCTTAGCCAAGGATTTCCTTCAACTTCTAATAGCATTCTGCCTTTACCTCCAAGTGTTGGGATTACAGGTATTCACAACCACTCTTGGTTTATGTGGTACTGGAGATGCTGTCCATGTCCTGCTCATAAGTCAAGCACTCTACAATTTGAATTTCTTCCCAATCTCACCTCATTTCCTTTATTGATAGGCAAAAAGAATTACAGACATATTCTTCCAAAATAAAATATATACATACATATATTTTACCATAAACATCGCTACTATACTCAGAATTGCTTATTAGCGTCTTTTGTCATTTATTCCTTAGAATTCAAAGCTTAGAATGATTGTACAATTCAAAAGGGTTACCCAGCTAATAACTAGAACAAAGATCTAAAGCAATTTTACATGTTCTAAAATGAGTGTTCAGTCTCATTGAATACATCATACATGGTCATGAGTGCTTACAGCTAGTCATGGCCCCCACAGCAGGCTCAAGTTTATTGCTCACTGTTTAAGTCCTCACCAAAAGCCCTCTGTCGCCATTCTTTGATGATTTATATTCCAGGTTGTCTATGAAGTTCTGTTTACTCATTTTTCAGTTCTAAAGACTGAATAAATAAACGAACACAAGTAGACCCACACAAAAAAAGAATACTTCCCGAAAATGGGCTGATACATCCTTCCTCATAAAGCAGTGGGTTCAGCAAGACATGCAGAAGGGGCCAAGAATGATAAAGGAGCTTTATATCAAATAAATAAACCAAAAATTGACATATGAAAACAATTAAATGAAGTGAAGGAAAGCAGGTTATTCTTCTTATAGCAGTGCTGATATCAAAAGAAATCATAACATAGACACTGAGTCCATTAAAGGTTGATGGTAGGATACTGGAGATGAATACGTCATTCAGTATGGGGAGGAAATGAGTGCTACAGTTAAGAGAAGTTTTTCAAGTGAGTGGTTACAAAGCACCCTACAATATCCTGTGCTATGCAAAGGCCACCCAAATATATCTCTCTCCCTCCCCCCTTCCCTCCCTCTTTTCCTCCCCCCCTCCCTCATGTATATATGAGAGATATATCCTGGTTTGAATGGTTTGCCTTCACCTTTACAAATTTCACTGCTCTTTTGCTTAATGATTTTCCTGGATTGGAATGCTGTCTTATTTATTGGTTTCCAACTATTTAATGGTGCTGCAGTCAAACTTTCATTTTATAAAAACGGCATAATATTTACCCAAGCATCCAATCTATGTTTAAATCTCTGAGACAAAAAGAGTCTTGTAAATCATCCAATTGATTTACAGGGATTTCTTCAAGTAAAACTCTTGTTATTAGCAGAGGTGATGGTGGGGATAATGGGTGGAGAGCAATGATGAATTGAGAATGTCGTTCCTGGTCTTTGTTTTTTCTAGTCATCCAGTTTAGGGAGGTCATCACAGTTGGACTCCCTACTCTATTAAGTAAAGGGAAGTAAGTTGTCCAGCCATAAATTCGAGGGAAAAGGAGCTGTAAACTAGAGAGAAAATGCATTCCAATGACCACTCTAAGTGGAGCCGTCAGAGGTAAACATAATTATAGCTAGTAAATGGTAATCAGACATTACCATTGGAAGCATCTGCTCAAAAATTACTTTTAGTCACTATACTACAATACTACAATACAAATAATACTATGCTATTGCAGATATATGATGTGAATCATCGTCATTTGGCTATATATTTAAGGTTATCTTGTGAGTAGATAGAATCCAAGTGGAGCGCCCTTTACTATGCACTACATGGTCATACAAGTTATACACACACAATGTAGATATTTGTTCATAATTAAATAACAAGTATGTGGGTTTTTTTGGGTTTGGTTTGACTTTTTTTCCTTTTGCTACCTGGGATACAAGAACTAATAGTCATCCAAGAAGTTAAATCTGTTCTATCACAAGTTTAAAACAAATTGAAATGCAAAAGGAAAAAATAAACAACAACAAAAGCAGCACAATAACATCCCTTCCCTCTAGAAGCATCCTTACATTTTACATTGTTTTCAAAATCATCATCTCTATTTTATATACTTAAACTATGCAATGGTTGATAATTTAGGGGAGTTGAGCTAATATCTAAAAATATAGCTTTTGCTTATTGAAGACATCTCAGGAGCAATTAACATTTGAAAGTTTTCTGTAGTATTTTGCTTAACTGTTGGTAAAAATAAAGCAGACTTTCATTAATTGGCAAATATTTTAACTTTTTGTTGTATTAGCAGCATTCTTGGTTTTGTTGAATGGTCAGTTTGCTGCCGAGATTCTCATGCCCATGAAATTAGCATTTTGTATCACTATGCTCTTCAAATCTGATACAGTTTATATGCTACGACAGCATCACAGTTCAGAACCAACATGCCTCTCTTCATAACTAGGTTAAATAGTAGTTCATTTTGTTACAGACATTAACTTTGTGTAGTTTGTAGACTTCAACTTTATGGTGATACCATTGCACTCTGAAAGACAAGCAGTACATTTTTTTAAACACTTGTAGCTATAGATATTTAAAGGTTTCGGGGAGTGTGTCACAATTATCAGTAGTGTCAAAATTGGCATATAGTCTTGACTCAAGTAAGCCAAATGCAGACAACTATGTTTAGATGCTGTAGATCACAATAAAGTGCATAAAGGTAAAGGGGAGGGACTTGGGAAGAACTAGGGGATAAATGAGGATAATGCAGAGACTTTGATCAAAGCATATACATATATATGTATATAGATATATATGAAAGGATATATATATATGAAATGGTGAACATAAACAAATTAAAAATAATAAATACTTTAACAAATCCCTTATGTACCCGCTTTTAAGGGGATGCCTTTCCAGTGAGATGCTGGCTTTTGTTGAAATTCTTAACATTTGCATGCCATATGTTTCCAAGGAATAGAATGTTCAATATTTAATAAAATAATTCCAAACCAAAATCATCTTTTGCGGCTGAAATTGTCTTTAGTTAGAATGATGTGTAAAACTCTACATGATGGAAGATGATTCAGGGCAGAAACAAGATTCTCCCAGTTAGACCCCTTTTTTCTCATGTATGCTAAAGGTAATTTTATAACACTCTATTAATGGAAAGATCTAAGCAAGATTAAGAGGGCTCTTGAGTTCCCTCCCATCACCCAGCGTGCGCTGAAGTGCTTTGAAGGAACTACTTGCGCTGGAATTCTCCCATGCATTAGGACTTCAATCTGTAAAACATCTTTGAAGCCATCCACTTCAGAGTTGTTTTTTTAATGAAAATGGAAAGGGTGGTCATAGCTGTCTGGGATACACAGGTCTTTTTTTATATTTCATTTGTGATATCACAGAAGGCTTTCTGACAATTTCAGTCAAAAGAAAATGAAATCATTGAGAAATATTTTAATAATAAAGTTACAATAACAAATTAGAAGCATATCACAACTAAGATGGCACTCTTAAGGACTTTTGAATATCATTTTTCAAGGTAGAAAACATTTAGCTTGTAGCTCATTCATGAATAATTATGATTTTACATATACTGCCAAATAATATTTTTACCTGCCAATGTTTTTAACTCAAAATGTTAGACATCTATTCTTGAAGTAAATATTTGAAATTAGTAGCATCAGAAAATAGAATAAAATCTCCAGAGAACCATATTCTAAACATGTACTATATAAAGATATTGATACAACTGTTGCCACATTTAAGCAAAATATCTTCTCTTTTGTTATCCTTTCAATATTCAAGGCATTTTAGTTTCACAAGAGAAGTAAATAGTTTGCCCTTTTGATTTTATATATACATATAATATTTGGACTTTGTAGCTCATCTGGTCATCACCTACTATCTTATAAGACACTGGAGAAGCTAATATTATCTTTGAGTCTTAATTTCAGTTTTAGTAAAATGAGCGAGACTAGATCATATATGTTAAAGGCATTGAAGAGAATTTTAAATAATTCATCTCTGGTTCTAGATCAATATTATATGTAATAAAATTATAGCAATATGTTCTCCACCAAACAGTTCTCTATAGATTTTTCAGCATAAATACTTTAATATATTTTGCTTTATTGTAAAATTTAATTATGATTGGGGAATGATTCCATCTCCTTTACTGAAGATTATTCATATTCCAAGAAAATTCTTGAGAAAAATGTAACTGTGTGCAAATCAGTAAATATTTATCAGGTATTTCTTTTGTAACTATGAAAACACTTGTTTACTAAGATCATCAAGAGAAGATAAAAAAAGTTGATGGTAGATGAGCATTCTAAAGAAAGTGTAAGGGAGAAGAAATAAGAAAACATTGCTGTGGAAGGCAGTAGGCCTGGAAAAGGATCAGGATTCTGTAAGAAGAGCCAACAATCCTGATGTGTCTGAACAGCTCCATCGTCTCCCAAGGTAGCTCATAGTGACTTTGGGGACAGCAAATAAGTGGATCCTGAGACTCTTTGAGGATAATTTACATGTCACTTCAGCTCTGAATAAGTTTGTTTCTATACGTTACCTTTTCTTCTCCAAGGTAATTAATATATTCCTTTCTGATCTGTCGTCCAATCTACTGATTCTATGATCAGCTATACTTAATCTACTCTTAAACAATTTTCTTACATAAATTTATTTTTTTAACCTGAGAAATTCAATTTTATCTTACTATATGCTATTTTTCCATTTTTATGTGTTCAAATATGTGGGAGTATGTGTACCAAGATCATACATGGAAGTCACAGAACTGCCAGAAGTTGAGAGTATGTGTACCAAGATCATACATGGAAGTCACAGAACTGCCAGAAGTTGAGAGTATGTGTACCAAGATCATATGTGGAAGTCACAGAGCTGCCAGAAGTTGGCTTTCCATCCCACCATGTGGGTCACAGCAAGCTCAGTTTGTCAGGCTTGTTAGCAAGCACTTTTCTTTGTTGAGCTAACTACGCAGGCATGAATAAAGGTAGGGGTGTGTGTGTGTGTGTGTGTGTGTGTGTGTTTATGCACACAGATATGTTCTAAAGAATCTCTTTTCTATTTCTAGCTTAAATACTCACAGAAAAATTTCAGTCTTCCATCGCATACTCTATCTGAGAGATAGGTGGAAACAGACCAGAATTGATTATTGTGTTTAGTTCTCCAAAAACACTGTTGTCTTTTTCCTTTATGAAACGGCTCCTCCTTAGTCAACATGAACTTCCTTACAATTTTGTGTGTGTGTTTTTATTGAATCTTAGAATCGATATCCTTTGAAATCTAGTTAAAATTCTTATGCAAGTTATGGACCCACTCAAAATTCAAATTGTATAGTTCATTTTTATACCATACATTTTGAATAATCCTTCATTTTACATAATGGTTTTATTATTAATTTGTAGTCACTGATAAAAATAATTTTAATGTAGCAATAATTGTCAAACTTGCAAATGGAGAAAGCTTGTTCATTTTCGGGCTACCCAGACCTGGATAATCACACAGAAACTATATTAATTACAACACTGTTCAACTCAGGCATATTTCTAGCTAGCTCTTACATCTTCAATTAACACACTTCTATTAATCTGTATATTGTCAAGGCTGTACCTTATGGAAAAGTTTCTGGGTTCTTCTTCTTTGGCAGTTACATGACATCTCTCTGACTCTGCCTACTCTCTCTCTATATGTCTTTCAGCTTGGATATATTCTGCTCTCCAATAAGCTTAAGCAGCTTCTTTATTAACCAAATGGTAATAAGACATATTCATAGACTATGTGAAGTGAATCTCACATTGCAATCTCTTTGAATGTTAATTGATAATCCCAGCACTTGGGAGGCAGAGGCAGGCGGATCTTTGTGAGTTCGAGACCAGCCTGGTCTACAAGAGCTAGTTCCAGGACAGGCTCCAAAACCACAGAGAAACCCTGTCTCAAAAAACCAAAAAAAAAAAAAAAAAAAATACATACACACATATATACATACATTTACACGTATGTGTATACAGTATGTGTTTTTCTGGAGTTAGTTCACTCCTACCATCTTACGTTGAAGCGGGTTCTCTGTTCTCTCTTGTTTCTGATGATGCTTTGTGCACTTTAGGTTAAATGAACCACTAATTTCCAACCTATTCTTCTATTTTGTGATTTGCTCTCTTGTTTTTATAACAATAGTTTATTTTTATATACGGGCACGTGCCTTCTATGGATTGTAATGACAGTAGTTAATGAGAACTAAGCTTATTTAACTATAGTGCCACATTCAATTCCTATCATAATTTTCTTTCTGTTTTTCTACATAATTTTCTTTCTTATACTTATCATTTTGTTTGCTTTAGAAAGGAAAAAAAAACAAAAGCTGTGAAGGATATATATTTTAAGGTGTGGAACTCAGAATTTTTTTCTTCCTCTTTACAATACGTTCTACTAACAGATACAGTTTTCCTACCATCAGAGAGTAGAAGCTCTCACAGACACAGCTGAGTCTGGAGCAGGACAGGGCATATTAACATCAGGCTGTGACTAGCACTTTCTAGATAAAACCCTGAATGACTGAATGACCATGATTGTGGAGCTCAGACGCGGTGTTACTATGAATCTGATGCAACATCTATCTAGGTTGCAAACATCAGGTACAGTACAAAAATGCCTGTGCATCTTTGTGAACTTTAATTTTCCTGCTTGGTATTAACTGGAAGCAAGCCAAATAGTCTTCTAGTCACCTTAATTTTCCTGCTTGGTATGAAGTGAAAGCAAGCCAGTCTTCTATTTACCAGTACACTAAAAATGCCTTGTTTTCAATGACCAGTATGTCTTTTTAGTTTTACTATGTGCAGAGATAAACTTTAAATGACCCCAGAGAAGAAGGAAATGCCCACAGATATATAAAAAAAGCATTATATGAGTAGGGTATATGTCTGCCTGTGGCCAACCCTAAGTATTTGTGATAACATCATCATAATCTAGAAACTCAGGCCTTGGAATGAATGTCTTTGGGAAAGTCTTAATTCTTGCTCCAAAGTCTTGTCTTTCTACAAATACAATTTAATTTCTTTAATAAACTTCTGCTAATTGCACAGCATATCTTACTTAACTTGCTCCCCAGTGTTCAGTATTCTTAAGGATCCTAATGGACTCAGCTTGGATTGGGGCTTAGGCATCAGTCACAGAACTGATAGCAAGCTGGGCTGATTAGTTCAACTTCCCCTTGGGAAGAGAGTTGGTTGTGTAAGTGGCTCTGTACACCAACTCCCTTAATAGACACAGAAGAAAGCTGAGTCTCTGAGGAAACCCTATGAATGCTTGCCATAAATTAGCTTAGCGTGCAAGATAGAATTTACTTCTGGCTGGGTCTTCCTCCCAGCTAGATTTTGCTATATACTACACAGACATACATACAAAGAGTGAAAAGGAAAAGTCAAGAGTTATAATTACATTCACATGTTGGCTAATTGGGCCCTTCGGGGCCTTCTTTCTAATTATAAGAGGGCATAGAAAGAAGAAATCTCACTAACAGCCAATATGCACAGAATGAATATGAGTTTAAATGGGTTGTACTGGCGACATAAAAGCTGTAAAACTTGATAAGAAAGGGATGATATCACTTGCCAAACATCTCTTACACAACAGAAATAAAATCAGGCGCATAGCAATGTCATCCATAGAATACAAGATGAGGGGAAAATAGATTACATTTAAAGTGACTTCACTAAGACAAAGGGGAATTTTCTAATATGCATCTTACATACATATGTTTATTGTGTATGTTTTAGAAGAGCAGGGGCTCGATTTTAAATAAATAAAACTGCTATGGTGCACATTCAAAACATGTATTTAAGACTGAAAGACAAACTCTCTCTATATATGGTATATGTAAATAAACTTGAAAATCTCCAGAGGTTCCTTTTAGCCTGTGACATGTAAATTTTTATTTTAATTTTATGAAAAAAGCAAGGGATATTTTGATTCTTGCCATGGAACAACTACACAGCACTGGTCTGACTACTCTTAGGCTAAGATTTACACTCTCCTACCTCCAGTTTCTCCTGGGAATTTCAGATGCTAGAAAGAGAATCCCCCCCCATTAGAGCAAATCCTGGAGTTTTTACAAGGTTGTAATTCACTTTATTTCAAATGGAGTGGTACCCTTTTGACATGTCTATAAAATCTCAATGTTTATAGAACATGTGTATATAATATCACATTACACCTCCTAACCCAGATAAACTGGCAAAAATGATGAAGCTCAATGTGCAAAGATTGCCTTTATCTCTTAAAGCTGTCATTTTAATTTTGCACACTAGACAATGCTATAGATGTAAGATGACTTAAGTTCCTGGTGGCTGTAAGACCACAATCTTGTAATGTTTCTAATTTAGTACCTAATCAAATTGCTCTGCGTTTAGTATTCTTATCTTGATTTATGTGAATCGGTACATGCTGCTTTCTTTAGTACACCCAAAGGAACAGTGTATTTTACAGCATTCTAAATGCAAATCCTGTTCCCAGACTTACACTGTGGACAAAGCAACCACACCAATCAAAAATAACTTAAGATGAAATTTAAAAAAAAATGGAATGACAATTGGCATGTCAAGCTCAGGCAGTGCTGGCCTTGATGCTCTGCAGGCTGCAGTGACCCTCTCGAGTGCTGGAGCAGGAGACAATCCTCAGCTTGCCGTTTCAAAGTTACTTTCTGCGGTGTTGGAATTAAATGCCCAGTTAATACAAAGGAAACTTTCCCTAGCACAAAATCTAATCAAATGTAATATGTGTATATTATAAGCACCATTTTGTGACTATTATAGTTCAAGTTTCTAATTATGAGTTCAGTTCATAAAAAGAAAATTGGCTTTCACGTGAGCACCATTTTCAGTCAGAAATGGGAAGCACACATTTAAGTACACAGGTTTCAAGTCATTATTCTCTTTATTTCTATGCCCATTATGGACCCAATTCAACTCTCACATGCTGATATTCGACTCCCTGTGCACTCAAGTTTATGCAGGTTTCCTGGGCTCAGCATAAATTTGAAAAATAGGAAAATGATTCTAGGGGCATGGGGATCAAGTATTTATGTGGTAGGTTTGAAAGACCTCTGAAGAAAGTCTAAACAAAGGATTAAACCGTATCTACTAAGTAGCTGAAAAACTAATCCATGCTTTCCACAAAATGCTCTAGAGATCCCCCACACACACACACAGGAAACTGTTCTGCCCCTGGTAGCTCAAGGCCAGTTGAACTTACCACTGTTCTGCATGAACTAGATGCTACCCAACAGTATAAGATGATGAGAACAGTTGTTTCAGGAAGATACTTAAAATATCTAATTTCAAAAATCATACAAAAGATACTCATTATAATTTTTGTGTGATTTAGTAGCAAAGATTTGTGTGTGTGTTTGTGTGTGTGCATGTTGTGTGCACACATGTTTAAAGGCAAATATGTTGATCATGCAGTTGTGCCACAAAATATGTTTCAATTTTTAGCCATTTGGTTACCTGGGCACAGTGTGTTGTCTGAGCATTCTCATCAGTGTTTGCACTATGAATTCTGAGAAACTCTGAACACACATTCTTTCTGACAGAACACCAGAGTAATGACTTTTAACTGGAGCTTGAGAACTGTGCGCTCAACTAAAGTCAGCCCAGCAGTAAGGGCAGGTAAGCCGCTGTCAAACAATACTGGTCCCCTGTTAGACAGAGGGCTTGAAGGAGACACAGAAGTTGCTTTAGATCCCTAAAAGGTATAAAGAGTAAATCTTTGAAAACCTAATCAGAAAGTGGAAGAAGAAGGTACAACAAGGGAAGGCACAGTAGGCTGTGACATCTTTCCATTTGCAATGTAGGAATTTAAAGTTGCTGGACTGTTGAAAGCCATGTGTAGATGTAAATAACTTGTTTTTTTTCTCAGTAGAATGGATTTTCCTATGAAATAGAATATATGAATGGATGAACTATGTTCACTCACTAAATTTCTTGTTCACAATATCCAGGACAATATTAGGCCTCACTAAGTAATATTAAAATTAATTTACACATGAAAAGGTGCTATTCTTGTACTTATTTTCTCTAAAGCTTTAGAAAATACACTGTCATAATTTTTCAATGATATGTAAATAAGGATGCTTACTAAATGGAATCAAGAGAAAAATAAATTTAATAAAGTCCTCACATGTACTGTGTTGAGTAGAACACTATGCTTCGGGCAGTGTTTAGACACTGTATACACAGAATAACTTGATAATTATAGTTCAGTGAAAGAAAACAGCCCAGGGAAACATTGGAAGAATTTCAGGTCTTTTTGAAGCCATCATCAATTCAGTTGGAAAAGAACATCCTACAGCAGAGGAAAGCATTCATGCTACACTTCCTAGAGATGATATTCCTGTTCCTCAGAAATTAGATAATATCTCGAAGTTATTTCCAGTGTCACCAATGTTCCACAACACAGAGGCCTGAGAACATGTTGTAGAATTGTTAGACCCAAAGTGCTCCAGGGAAAGGGAAAGAGAAAGAGACCTGCAAGGGTAATACAAGTCATGTAGAAAACAGCTGAAGCCAATGCAGTCCTGTACCTCAGAAAAGAGAAAGTGGGGCAAAGGTTACACAACATGCCCATGATAATCTCTGAAAGTTAAAGGGGTCCTCAGTTAGTGTTAATCATGGGACAGATTTGAAAGTAATAAAAATGTATTGAGCTAACTGACACATAGTAGTGAAGGAATCACTGAGCTCACTGACACATAGGGCATGGGGGAGGAGTAGCGGAGCTAATTGACACATGGGCTTGGGAGGAATAGCCGAACTCACTGGGATATGACAGTGGGGGAGGAATAGCTGAGCTCATTGACACCTTGGGTGGGGGAGGAGTAACTGAGCTAATTGACACATAGGGGTGGGGAAGTAGTAGTTGAGCTCATAGAGATGTGAGAATCAGGAAGGAGTAGCTGAGCTCACTGAGACAAAGGATGGGTGAGGAGTAGCTGAGCTCATTGAGACATGAGCTTGAGAAGGAGTAGCTGAGCTCACTGAGACATGAGCTTGAGAAGGAGTAGCTGAGCTCACTGAGACATGAGCTTGGAAAGGAGTAGCTGAGCTCACTGACACATGGGGTGGGGAGGAGTAGCTGAGCTCACTGAGACATGAGCGTGGGAAGGAGTAGCTGAGCTCACTGAGACATGAGCTTGGGGAGGAGTAGCTGAGTGCACTCACACATGCGGTGGGGAGGAGTAGCACACTAAGCAATAGAACAAAATAACAATGAAAGACTAATGTTGACTGAGGTTTCTGTCCTACCAGGTTCCACATCTGTTTAACAAATAAATATTAATAACAATAAATTATTTAATAAACACACAGAGGCCTACATTAATTATAAACTGATTAGCCTATTAGCTCAGGCCTTATTAACTCTTATAACTTATATTAGTCTATAATTCTTGTCTGTGTTAGCCACATAGTTTGGTACCTTTTTCAATGAGGCAATCACATCTTGCTTGTTCTCTGTCTGGCTTCTTCTGTGTCTGGGTGGTGAGTGCAAACTGAGTCTTTCCTCTTCCCACAGTCTTCCTATTCTTGTCAACACGCCTCTACTTCCTTCCTGATTGCCCTGCCTATACTTCCTGCCTGGCTACTGGCCAATAAGTGTTTTATTAAATTAAGTTACCTTAAAACAATACAACCGACAAATCTTTAAAGAGTATAAGACCATTGTTCCATTGAAGACAACGTTAGGACTTCATTTGACAATATTATTACAAGAAAATCATATACAAGAAATGAGTAGATTTCAGAAATCATGATATATTTACACATATTTTTACATATAAAATACATTTTGACATCATAAATTTATATAAAAATTGATGAATTCTCTCTAACAACTCTTATAGCAATTGTCATTAAGACAGTCTGTAGTTTCATGGCATCAGTCACTATCCTATTCTTGTTATGGAAATTTCAATAAAATACATACTTTGTAAATAATGCATGATTAAAAAAATAGACTCTTAACAGCAAAAGGTTAAAACTTAAAATTAGAAGCCAATACCTAATGTAATCCAATTTTTTTCTATAAACATTGGTGAAATGATCATTCCAAATAAGTATAAATTGAAATGTATGTCAAAATGTTCTTTTGAAATATAGATCATTTTGCAAAACATTTTAAATGTATATACTAAGTCACCAAAAATGGTGTCAGTTTGGAATTCTACCAAATGATATATGATTGCCATAACTTAGCTTCAGTTTCCTACACTGTAAAATAAAGAAAGTATGTGTGGTACTTAATTCACTATTAAAAATCAATAATGTAGGCTACATAAAACTGCTAAATTATAAACATCTGTGTGAATCACCAAAGCAACAAATAATTATTGATCCGTGACCAAATGATAGCTACTCTGCTCTGTTCAGTTATTAATATGCACACTTTTATTTTAGTGTTTCAATTTTTCTGTGTTATTGTTTAAATTTTAATCTGATAGGTAAAGCAAAGCTTAAATAGCAATATATTTTCCTAACAGTATACAGATCTTAAAGAGTTATAGAGTACTTGATCCAATACTTGAAAATTTAAGTAATGTTTCTGTTCAACTAATCTGCACTATTATGGTTTCAAAGCTGTCAAAAGTTCATGCACATCTCTTTAACTATGAGGGTATCTTCTCTGTGATGAGAAATTGAGAAGTACATCAGCACGAAAGCAAACATAGTTTGTATATAGTTCAAAATAAATCTCTCAGGCAACATAGGACCATCAATACCCCTGAGGACTCATTCAAATGTCTTTTGCCTTTCATAGGGACTCTCAACCAGCTATAAGTTTCAGAATCATGACTTATGGAGGTACTCACATTTTTATTGGTAAAGAATGTCACATTCTCCCAAGCTATTTTACCATGAGTTCCTGTCACAATGATTTCCCTTTTAGAGACTGTCCAGTTAAAGACTTATATGCCGGAAAGGCAGAATCATAATGGGTGAAGTTTGACTATTTGTATTGAGTCCACATAACCTGGAAAGATAAGAGTTCAAAACATTATGGTGATCTAATTGTGCAGCCCTGGAATACCATGAGAGATTCAAGAAAGTTAGAGTATAAATTGAGTTCTAAGGAAATAGCAAACACCAGATCACCTATTGATGAGAAATAGCAACAGACATTATGGAAGGAGGCCATTTAGGTGACAGAGACTGGACTGCAGTTTCACTTCATCAAATACAGCAGTGTTGTGGAGGCATTTCACTTGTGTTTTAATAAAGAAAAATTGTCTGAGAATCAGAAAAGTAAACCACAATGGCCAGCTTTCTAAACCAGGCAACAATAACACACATCTTTAATCCCAGTAGCCACACTAGATTGCCATAGAAACCAGGCAGTAGTGTGCACACCTTTCATCTCAGGACTAGAGAGGATTAGAAGACTGGAGGAGAGAGCTCTCAGTCACAGTGTCATTCTGAGATTCCTGGAGACAGGTTCATCATTTTGGACTGAGGTGGAGGTAAGAACCAGTGGCTGTCTCTTTTGCTGTTCAGATCTTCAGGCTGAACCCCAATTTCTCCCTCTGATTTTACAATATGTTTTACAATATAGTCCCCAAATTTATTGATTTATGACAAACATTCAAGAATCTGAAAAATACATCATAAACTGAAAATGTTTATCTTTTAGTGATTGTGGTGAGCAATACTAGAAATGTAGAAGCTTATACTACCTCAGGTTGCTAAAAATCAGATCAAGTAGGTTTCATCCCAGAGATGCAGGGCTGGTTCAACATACGAAAATCTATCAATGTAATCCATCATATAAATAAATAAACTTAAAGAAAAAAACCACATGATCATTTCATTAGATGTTGAAAAAGCTTTTGACAAATTCAACATTCCTTTATGATAAAGGTCTTGGAAAGATTAGGGATACAAGGGTCAAACCTAAATATAATAAAAGCTATTTACAGCAAGTTGACAGCTAACATCAAATTAAACGGAGAGAAACTCAAAGCCATCCCACTAAAATCAGGAACACGACAAGGCTGTCCAGTTTCTCCATACCTCTTCTGTATAGTGCTTGAAGTTCTAGCAATAGCAAAAAGACAACATAAGGGGATCAAGGGGATTCGAATTGGAAAGGAAGAAGTTAAACTTTCGTTATTTGCAGATGATATGATAGTGTACATAAGCGACCCCAAAAACTCCACCAAAGAACTCCTACAGCTGATAAACATCTTTAGTAATGTGGCGGGATACAAGATCAATTCCAAAAAAATCAGTTGCCCTCCTATACACAAAAGATAAGGAAGCAGAGAGGGAAATCAGAGAAGCATCACCTTTCACGATAGCCGCAAATAGTATAAAATATCTTGGGGATAACTCTAACCAAGGAAGTGAAAGATCTATTTGACAAGAACTTTAAGGCATTGAAGAAAGAAATTGAAGAGGATACCAGAAAATTGAAGGATCTCCCTTGCTCTTGGATAGGGAGGATCAACATAGTAAAAATGGCAATTCTACCAAAGGCAATCTATAGATTCAATGCAATCCCCATCAAGGTCCCATCAAAATTCTTCACAGATCTTGAGAGGACAATAATCAGCTTTATATGGAAAAACAAAAAACCCAGGATAGCCAAAACAATCTTATACAATAAAGGAACTTCTGGAGGCATTACTATCCCTGACTTCAAACTCTATTACAGAGCTACAGTATTGAAAGCAGCTTGGTATTGGCATAAAAACAGAGAAGTCAACCAATGGAATCGAATAAAGACCCAGATTTTAACCCACAATCCTATGAACACCTGATTTTCGATAAAGGAGCTAAAAGTATACAATGGAAGAAAGAAAGCATCTTCAACAAATGGTGCTGGCATAACTGGATGTCAACCTGTAGAAGAATGAAAAAATATCCACACCTATCACCATGCACAAAACTCAAGTCCAAATGGATTAAAGACCTCAATATCAATCTGAACACATTGAACCTGACAGAAGAGAAAGTGGAAAGTACTCTACAACATATGAGCACAGGAGATCACTTCCTATGTATAACCCCAGCAGCACAGACATTAAGGGAAACATTGAATAAATGGGACCTCCTGAAACTGAGAAGCTTCTGTAAAGCAAAGGACACTGTCACTAAGACAAAAAGGCACCCTACTGACTGGGAGAAGATCTTCACCAACCCCGCAACAGACAAAGGTCTGATCTCCAAAATATATAAAGAACTCAAGAAACTAGACTTTAAAATGCTAATTAACCCAATTAAAACATGGGGCACTGAACTGAACAGAGAATTCTCAACAGAAGAAGTTCAAATGGCCAAAAGACACTTAAGGTCATGCTCAACCTCCTTAACGATCAGGGAAATGCAAATTAAAACAACTTTGAGATACCATCTTACACCTGTCAGAATGGCTGAAATCAAAAACACCAATGATAGCCTTTGCTGGAGAGGGTGTGGAGTATGGGGTACACTCATCCATTGCTGGTGGGAATGCAAACTTGTGCAACCACTTTGGAAATCAGTGTGGTGGTTTCTCCAGAAATTCGGGTTCAACCTACCCCTGGACCCAGCAATACCACTCTTGGGAATATACCCAAGAGATGCCCTATCACATTACAAAAGCATTTGTTCAACTATGTTCATAGCAGCATTATTTGTAATAGCCAAAACCTGGAAACAACCTAGATACCCCTCAACTGAAGAATGGATGAAGAAAGTGTGGAATATATACATATTAGAGTCCTACTCAGCGGTAAAAAACAATGACATCTTGAATTTTGCACGCAAATGGATGGAAATAGAAAACACTATCCTGAGTGAGGTAACCCAGACCCCAAAATATGAACATGGGATGTGCTCACTCATAATTGGTTTCTAGCCATAAATAAAGGATATTGAGCCTAAAATTTGTGATCCTAGAGAAGCTAAATAAGAAGGTGAACCCAAAGAAAAACATTTGGTTATCCTCCTGGATATTGGAAGTAGACAAGATTGCCGGGCAAAAATTGGGAAAACTTGGAGGTGGGGTGAGATGGGGGTATGGGGAGATGGGGAGAGAAAAGTGAGAAGGGGAGGATGGGGAGAGCTTGGGGGAATAGGATGGTTGGGATAAAGGAAGGGTGGATATGGGAGCAGATAAGTATATATCTTAATTAAGGGAGCCATATTAGGGTTGGAAAGAGACTTGACTCTAGAGGGGCTCCCAGGTGTCCAGGGAAATGTCCCCAGCTACTCCTAAGAAGATCATGGGCACTAAACATACTCCATATCAAGTTTGTTTTCTTCATGGAAAAACTAACCTATTGGACAAAATAACTGCCCTTGCCTCAACTTCTGAGAGTAAGCATGCTGTCCAATATGGACAAGCAGGACAAAAGAAAAAGCAACTTCTGATCCTTGCCTCGACAGAGTAGGAAAGTCCTTCAAATTTTCCTCCTTCTGAAAATGGTCCTTCAGTTATTCTAGGCCCTTAGCCAAAGTTGGATGTCCAAAATTAGCAGAGAAACTTTGGGTGACTGTCCAAGCAGCCAGTGTTTCTGTCACTTCTTGCAATTTTTTGGAAGTTACTTGCTTGTATTTCCTGCTTACTCAGGTTATATTACTTTCCTACTCAGGTCTTTGATTGGATTGAAGACTAGAGAGTTACAGTTACAACATTGTTTGAAGCATAATTAATCAAAAATTACACAGAGAGAAGGAGAGAAGTTTGGGTTTAACCTGAAGTTCAAAAAAAAAGAAAAGTAGCCAGCCACAGGTTCTTACCTAGACCACAGTCTGAAACGCTAATCCTGCCTTCAGGAATCTCGAAATGAGACTGAGTTTGAGAGCTGTTTCTTCTCATCTCGCAATCCTCTTTAGGGTTGGGTTTAAAGGCATGTACTATTATGATTAAAGGCACCACCTGGTTTCTAGGGCAAAATAGAGTGACTACTGGGACTAAAGGTGTGTGTCATTGCATCCTGGTCTGTAAGGCTGACCAGTGCAGCTGTTTTACTCTATGAACTTTAAGTAAGCTTTATTTATTAACATACAAATGAAATGCTCCTACACCTCTCCAATCTTAGCTAAGAGGATATTACCTATAAGACTTAGACTCTGCAGGAAAGGAGAACTGTTGAAACAATTACTGTAAATTGCCATTTATTTGTGGTCTGGACATGTAGAATGTGATTCTTACTCGATGTTGCTGTTTTTGGTTGTAGTCTTATTTTTGCTTATGTTATTATATTTTCTTTCTTCTTCAGAATACATGATAATTGTTTACTGTATATAATTTTATGATAGCATTAGAACCTTCTTAATTAGACAAAAAGGGGGAAAGGTTTTGGAAATTCAGTCTCACAACCCAGTGGTGTTGGGGTGATTTATTTCTGTGGGCAGAGTCTTCTCTGGGTACATGACCAGATAAGAACTGAGCATGAGGGTTACATGCTCTCTGGGATGGTGAGGGAAAGACAGAGCTAAGGCTTTGATTCTTCTTGGCCCTTGAGGAATGAGGTTATGGTGCAGCAGTGGAGAACTGGTTCCCCAGTGGAACTGGAAGAGCAACTGATGATACAATCCAGACTCCTCTTTCTGTCTTGTAATCATTGTGTATGTATATGATTTTTAAAAAGATAAAACAGTTGTAAGGTTTTCCTCATTTAAATTGCTTTACTTCCAAAAACAAATAAGTTCTTAAAGAATATGAATTAGAACTCAGTCAATTTAGCTGTAAAGATTGACATGAATGACAAAATGAGACTCGACCAGAACAAGTTAATTCTTTGTTCATGTTACTGAAAGTTGTGATATTTCTGTGGAAACATATACACATTCACATGCACACACACACAAACAATCATATAGTTATGCAAGTACGCATACACAGGCACACACTCACCACACACAAACAGACTTTACCCATGTACATTAAGGAATTTACACCCACTCATATTTAACAAGAGATGGCAAAAACAAAAACAAAAAACAAACAAACAAATAAAACAACCTTTGACTTCCATTACTTCTAATCAGCTAATCAGTGTTGCTTTAAACATGCTGATGCCGTGATTCCAGTCACTCTAGTAGATGCTGGTAGAACAGATTATTTCTTTTAAGATGGAAGATAATAGTATTATTTTAAAACTCTATTTGGAAAATGAGTTATTAAACTATTGAAAAATATTTGAAGCTTAACTAAAGACATTTCAATTTTAATTACATTTATTACTTACTTATTTTGTATGTATATGTTTATGGGGTTACTTGTAGAGGCCAGAGGACAACATGAGGGAGTTGGTTGACTTTGGTCCACTTGAGTCCTTGTATTCCAGGCTTGGAATACTAGGAACACTGAGCTCTTTCGACTGTCCCTTTTATATTTCATGGTGACTCTTCCTTGAACTAGTTTATTTTTGTCCTGTGGAATAAAAAGAGGAATGTGTAAAGGAGGCTATTAGTCCTAGGGTCCTCACCTATAAGGTCATATAAAATAGCTCTGGTTTTGGGGGGGTTGTGGTTTTTTGTCCCTCCATCATATTGTAAGTTTCTATTTCTCTAAAACACAGCCTTCCCCCCTCCCTGCCCCAAACAGTGCTGGTCTTTCACACCTGTTTTATAAAGGGCAGATGATGTTTGTTTGCCTGTATTTATCCAACTAATAAACAATTCGGGTGTTTCTGAGAGTCTGGACAGCAGCAGAGACCAAATACATAGTCACATTTAGACCAACTGAAGAAGGGAAGAGTAGGAAATAAACCCAATAACAATTCAAACCCTCTTAGAGTCAGGGATCCCCCAAGCGGTGTGGGACCACTTCTCTGTGTCAGAATCCTCTCATCTCTGTGAATAAGCTTTCACTTCACACAAGGCTCTTTCCTGTCTTTTAGTTCTTCAACTGATGGTGAAAATGAAAGCACCACTAGCAGGGATCAAATAGGTTACTATTTGCTACAGTTCTGACAATAACATTGTATTTATCTTTTCCTCCTCCTTTAAAAGAAAGTAAATAATTGGGGTGGATAAATAGATAGGTCCTTTGAGAAGTAGAAAGATTTTTCAGACAGCTTGTGATGAAAAAACAGTTTTGCTTTTTTTTTTTTTTGTTGTTGTTGTTTTTGTTTTTGTTTTCCTAAGGAGCGTGAACATACTTGAGCAGTGAATGTCTGGGTCACCCTGCTGGGAACAGGGTGCTCTGTCTATTAACGATGCATGTTGTCTTTTCAGGTTTTGTCAGCAGGAGTTGAAAAAAAATGAAAACAGAAAAGAAAAAGATAAAAGGAAAAGAAAATTCAACAGAGATGATTCACAGGGGGCCAAATAGCACACAGTTAAGTAGAGATGGCAGAATGTGCCAGCATCCTCCCTGAGCACTGTCAGAAGAAATGAAAGGGGTACTTTGGATCGCAAGGAGCAGCATGGGGTGAGCTCCACAAAAAGAGAAAATAACACAAATTGTCTGCCAGAGATAAACTCGTCAAGTTCCCAGCCTGCTGTTGCTTCTTCCTTCTGGTTAATTGAGAACTTTCAAGGTGGGGGAGAACAGGTGCAGGGCGAAATTTAGAGTCATCAAATGTGAGAGTGTACACCTCTTAGAGATGTATGACAATCAGGCTATTCCATCCAGTGAGCCCTCACCTGGGCGAAGGAAGGGGCTAGGAAGGAAACTCTGTGCCTTTAAGCACACACAAAGTCTATTTTACTCATCTGGACCTTTAAAACAGATGACAAGCCATTTGGGGCAAATAAAACAACCTCTTTTTATTCCCTCGCCCATTGATTGTGGCATTCAGAAAGGTGGACACTGGTCCTGAGAGGATTTTGATAGATCTTTCTAAGGTATAACCCTCCACTTTAATTTTCATAGACAGACAGAAGGTCTTTCTCAATCAGCACTGAATTACCAATTATTTACATGTTTTTCCTGTTTAAAAAGACATGAATAGGATGGGTAAAGTGGATCAGTGGTGAAAGGCTCTTGGTGCCAAGCCTAGCAGCTTGAGTTTGATCCTTTGGACTTACATAGTCAACCAACTCCCAGAAGTTGTCTTTTGACCTTCACAATTGCTTTGGCATGTATGTGCTTGCATTCCCTATTTGTGTGCACATGCACACACACACACACACACACACACAGAGAGAGAGAGAGAGAGAGAGAGAGAGAGAGAGAGAGAGAGAGAGAGAGAGGGAGAGTAAATATAGTAAAGCTTTTAAAAGGTAAGGCAAGAATAAGAATGGCAAGGTCAAATGTAGGGATTTTGTTTAGCCTAATTTAACTTGTGTGGCTCTGGAAAAAGCTGTAGCAAACATTATATTCCATTCCCTTTTTTTTTTGCTGTTCTAAAGAGCAAGGGTGTCATTATTCATGCACTTTGCTTTCGCACATCATTGTGGATTTTGGCATTCCATGTTTTGCATGCCTCTAATACCAAATCAAGTAAGAATGTCATTAAAATTTTAAAAAAGTATTATGAAACCTATCAACCACCTGACATTTAATTTAAATCAGACCTGCCATTCATTTTTAATAACATTTATGAATCTGTGAGGTGGAAGAAATCAATATGGGTTTTTAGAAAAACAAAATCAGCAGGAAGTAGAAGACTCTCAGCGATACTTTGATTTTTTTTTTTCTGGAAAAGCATGGAAAGCTGTTGTTTTGTTGTTTCTGCTATCTAAATGTTCCTGTATTCCTTTAGTCAGGCAGGCCTGTGTTGTTAGGGAAACATTTTAACTAAAAAGCCATAGCCTTCAAAGTGACATGCCTTCTGATCCCCCATAGGTCTTCCCTTTTCTCTACTGTGTCTTTTGTGCCTTCCACTACTAAGAAAGACAAACAACTGTATATTAACGGGCTACAAGTGTGTGTTTCTAAGACTAAGAGGAATCGAGGGGAGGAAATACCTCAGAGCACAGGAGCATCTGCCGGAGGAAAAGGTAACCCAAAAGGTGCAGATAGCCAAGGGGAAGAAGGGGCCCTGAAACCCGGAAAGGAAACTGCGGTGAGTGGGGGCTGCTAAAGAAGCCACGTCCGAAGATCTGCCAGAGATGTAGACTGGCACTGAGAAGGACAGAATATTTAGCTTTAAATGATAAAACTGGTCCCAATGAAAGAAAAAAAAAAACATTACTAGAGAAATGGGGAATGTTCCTTGATTACAGAGTGAAATGACTCCTTAGAAGCTGGTTGTTCTATATGTAGCAATTAAAAAATGCTAAATATCATGCTACCTTAGGAAATTAATTGGTCTGTAGCTGGAAGTTTCTGTCCCATAAGCTGCTCCGAAGTAACCACACAGAGGTCTAATATTAATTATAAATGCTCAGTTAGTATGTCAAGCTTGTTACTAACTAGTGAACCACTTCTGAACTAACAAAATTGCTGATTTTTTAAAAAACTGAACACTGGTAATGTTTTAGTAGTCTGAATTTTGCCTGTTTTGTTTCCTTCTTTCTCTGATATGTTACATATCCCACAAGCCCAAACTGAATGTAATTCACTAGAAAACATGATATCCAAAACATGGTCAGTTATTTTCTGTACACTTAAAATACGTTATGATAGTGTGTATATTGTATTTCAGAATTGTGATTTCTGTAAACATTTTGCTCACAGAGCTGAAAAGTATTATGTTCAGAATCATTTAGCTTTCAAACTTATTTTCCAATACACATGGCACACCTAGTGCCAACCTATCCATAATAACCATCTCAAAACAAAAAAAAAGAAAAAAAGGACAGGAAATATTTAGTTACACTCAGTATCTCTTGCAAGCACCTATCTTTACTTACTCATACTTGTTAATATTGCCCCAAGGGCATAATTATCAATGAGTGGACGATCCCTGTTTCTTTTTTCAAACATAAAGTAACTAAGGATCAAAGGGTCTCTCTAGTCATATGTTACACAGGTTGTACAGTGCTGGGATTCAGTTTAGCCAATCTGACACAATTGAGCCTATATTCTTTTTTTTTCCTTTCTTTCCTTTCCTTTCCTTTCTTTTCCTTCCCTTCCCTTCCCTTCCCTTCCCTTCCCTTCCCTTTCCTTTCCTTTCACTTTTTCCTTCCTTCTTTCCTTCCTTTTTTCCTTTCTTCCTTCCTTTCTTCTAACCTTTATTTACTTTTATTTTTTTAAAACATAATTGCTCTATTACCTCCTTGGGAATTCCACATCATATACCCTAATTCCTCTCATCTCTCAATCTCCTGATACAATTCCCTCACCCCTATAGCATCCTTTAAAAAATCGAAAGCAAAGCAAGCAAGCAAACAAACAAACAAATAAACAGTCTTCACTTCTTCATCTTTCCTGCTTCTCCAACACCTTTTCATCCTTTCTGGTGGCATTGGTAGCAGTGTGCCACATAGTATTTTCTTTTACCCAATCAGCTTTACTAAAAAATGTTCATCGATGTGAGAACCCACAATGTCTGGTCAATAATTTATTAAGGTGTTCAATGGAAAAATAGACTCAGGAATACAAACAAGGCAGGTACCACGGATGATCAAATTCCCATAACAGCTCATTGCAATGAGTCACTGGTCTGGTACAAGGTCTCTGGTTTCTGGTACATCACCATCCTTGGATTCGCACCTGAACTCCTCTGGGATAGCCTGGGGCCTCCCTGAGTCATGGATATCCGGTGGGTACTGTTCTATAGGGCCGGTTGCTTAATGAACTCCAACAGGTCCTAGATGGGGTAGATGCTAGGAATAACCTGGGTGGTATCTGAGCTGGTCAGTCAAAGCGGCTATGGCCACTGTCCTCAGATAAGGAGACAATTCAAGCTTCTCTACAAACATATCATTAGAATAAGTTCTCCCTTGCCTGTAATGAAGGGAGGAGCCAGATCTCCTGTGGGAGTCAAGGCCAGCTGTCTTGCTGCAGAGTCCAGGAAGAGGCAGGGCCTGCTTTCCCTTAGCCAGTGAACAGAAGAAATGGCTTAGCATGGCCCCTTTGTTTCATCACACATTGTTCCTGTGGCCTCCCAAGGTCAAAGATGTTTGATGGCAATACTAGATTCTGACTTCAGTACACACCCAACTGAGGTAGGATCATAGACCCAGACACATAGACCTATACTCTTAATCACCGCCGAGTTCCAATTAGCCAAGAAAGAGGTCATGAATATGAAATTAAGATTTTCCTAGAACATTAGTTCCACAAGAAGAAAAGGTTTGACTCTTTTCTTGTGTGATGAAATGGTAGAATGGGAGGCCTTGTGTGTTGGCTGTCAGAGGTTAGCTTATTGTTAGGATTAAAGCGGATAGATAAATGTTTCATTATAGTAGCCTCACATGTAAACTCTAATGTGAGGCTTTCATGGAAAGCAGGATCAGAGGGATCAAAGAAGAAAAATAAAACAAAGATTGAACCCTAAAAACGGAAGGAGGTTGGAAAACTTGCCTCAAAATACTAAAAATATGCAAAGCAATGAGCATCATTATTTTACTTGATATCAAATTACAAGCAAGCACCCACAATTTCAGTATGAGAAAGAATGTTGTAAGGAAGGGGCCATTTGGTGGTTCCCGGATGCTTAGCCCCAAAATAATCACTGTTTGAACCATTAGCTCTAGCTTCTTATTGGCTAACTCTTACATATTAATATAACCCATTTCTATTAAGCTGTGTATTTCCATGTGTCTGTGGCTTACCCATTAAAGTTCTGGTGTCCAGAAATAATCACACAGAAACTATATTATTTAAATCACTGCTTGACCCATTAGCTCTAGCTTCTTATTGGTTAATTCTTACATATTAATTTAACCCATTTCTATTAATTGTGTATTGCCACATGGATGTTGCTTACTGGCTAATGTTCTGATGTCCGTCTCCGGTGGGGACTACATGGCTTCTGACTCTGCCTTTTTTCTACCAGGATTCAGCTTAGTTTTCCCCATCTAGCACCTTCATTCATCAGGGGTAATCACAGCATACAGAGGGAAATCCCACATCAAAAGAATATTGACATCAGTATACTTATATACATCTGTAACATTTTATTTTTATAATAAAATGTTTGGGAGTTCAAATGTACTACACAAATCACTCAGCAATTGTAATGAATGAGATAAATGTGACTGTACTAGACATTTTTTCACAAGGAGAATAAAATAGGATTTTATAGGTGTGCTTAAAAATTCATTAGGATTCGTATACTCTCTAAAGATCACCTCTGTAGATAATTTCAATAAGAATCACAAAGCTCTCAGGACATGTTCATATCTGTTTGACTATAACCTTGAAATTCTCAGCAGTTCTCACATATTCATGAATGGTTGGGACTATCAAAGTGTGATCATCCCTCAGGTACCTTTGTTTGCCAATAACATGATGTATGTGAATCAATGGAGTCATGTTACTAATGTAAATGCATCAGAATTTCCTAGCAGATATGGGAAAATATCATAATTAAGCTTTGACTGTGTTCATTTCATAATGAGTGCTGTTCTTTTTATTCTACTGAGGCTGACCACACTCAAGCACAGGAATAGAACATGCTTCAAGAATTAGTCTAACACTGGAAAAGAAAAGGATTTTGATAAATAACATTGTATTATCATGCACAAGTATCATGAGCTATGAGTTCCTTGTCTATTAGTTCTTAACTCTGATAAACATATCCTATAAGCAAATATGCTATCTGCTCACTTATAAAACTGATCACTTAAAGATACCTCTTCATATTAATTGTGAGTGTTGTGTATGTGTGTATATGTGTGTCAGAGGTTCCTTGTGACCTCAGATCATAGTCCAGATGCTGAGTGTCCTGATCCTTCAGTCTTTGCCTTATTCCCTCTCCATCCTCTGACCTTTGTGTCAGATAGCCCATCACTGTAGGTACAGACAGTCATGCATACATACACACACACATCTTTCAGTCTTTCAGTCTGTCTATATTCTGTTAAGCCATTGACTGAAAGCAGCTTCTTTATTCATTAACCAATAAAAGCAACACATATGCACAAGGACTTCCTATATCATCACCCCTTTTCTGTCCAAATAAAAGGGAAAGTTTTAACTTTAACATAGTAAAATTATATGTAACAAAACAGGTATCAATCAAGAATTACAGTTATAATATTTATATCTACTTTATCTTTTATCATAACTAAGGAAAATTTTACCTATATCTATCTATTCTTCAACTCCATCAAGGACACCAGAAGGATAAAATATTACCTAAGAAAACAGGAAGTATGCTGTAAGCAACTTCCAAAACTCTAGAATTGACAGAGATATCTCGCTGCCTGGAGAGTCAACCAAAGTTCTTCTGTACCATTGGGGCATCCATCTTCAGCCTACAGGCCCATAGTCTCCAGCAGACTTATCCATGAATTTTGTATGCAAATGGATGGAAATAGAAAACACTTTACTGAGTGAGATAACCCAGACCCAAAAAGAGGAATCTGATATGTACTCACTCATAAGTGGAGTCTAGCCATAAACAAAGGACATTGGGTATATAGTTTGTGATCCTAGAGAAGCTAAATAAGAAGGTGAACCCAAAGAAAAACATATAGTTTTCCTCCTGGATATTAGAAGTAGACAAGATTGCCAGGCAAAAGTTGGGAGCAGAGGGATGGGGGTGGGGGGAAGGGGAGATGGGGAGAGAGAAGTGAGAAGGGGAGGATTGGGAAGAGCTTGGGGGAATGGGGTGGTTGAGATGGAGGAAGGGTGGATATGGGATCAGGAAGAAGATATCTTAACTAAGGGAACGATTTTAGGGTTGGTAAGATACTTGGCTCTAGAGGGGTTTCCAGGTGTCCAAGGGGATTTCCTCAGCTAGGTGTATGGACAGCAAAGGAGAGGGTGCCTGAACTGGCCTTCTCCCCAAGCCACACTGATGAATAACTTGCATATCACCATAGAGCCTTCATCTGGCGATGGATGGAGATAGAGACAGAGACCCACATTGGAACACTGGACTGAGCATCCAAGGTCCAGATGAAGAGCAGAAGGAGGGAGAACATGAGCAAGGAAGTCAGGACCACGAAGGGTGCGTCCACCCACAGAGATGGTGGGACTGATCTAATGGGAGCTAACCAAGTACAGCTGGACTGGGACTGAACGAGCATGTGATCAAACCTGACTCTCTGAATGTGGCTGACAATGAGGGCAGACTGAGAAGCCAATGATAATCACAACAGATTTTGATTCTACTGGGTGCACTGGCTTTTTGGGAGCCTAGTCTGTTTGGATGCTCACCTTCCTAGACCTGGATGGAGGGGGGGGCTTGGACTTCCCACAGGGCAGGGCACCCTGACTTCTCTTAGGACTGGATAGCGAGGGGGAGAAGGAGGGGGAAGAGGGAGGGAAATGGGAGGATGGGAGGAGGTGAAAATTTCTAATAAATAAATAAATAAATAAATAACCAAAAAACCCAAAATATATATGTTGGTTTAGCTTACCAGCCCATACAATGAAATGTCTCTCTGTATTTAGCTCCTTCACAGTCAAAAAATTTCAAAAAACACAATGATATATATAATTCAGACTCTCTGTGTATATTCTATCTTTAAGTGGCTTATTTTTCTTACTTTAATATTTTTCTACAAGTTTAATATTTATTTTATTATTTTTACTCCTTTAATCTATGACTGTCTGTACTCTTTTATATTACATTTACTCTCTTTACTCTTTTTCTTCTCTCACTCAAGCCTACGTGCATTTTTAAACATAGGTGTCTTGTTTAGACATCTTTTATGTGTGAATCTTTCCTATTGTGCATCTGAAATCCTTTTCAGTCCAGGAGTCCTTTTTAAAATGGCACGACTAAGGCTGCTTTGCCTTTTGGTTCTGCCCAGTCCAACACGGCAGATGTCTGTTCAGCACGAGCCATGGTCATAGTCCCATTTTCAGGCACACAGTGGGTCTATGCAGCCATTAAGCAAGTCGTAGTACTCTGCTCACAAACCCCATGTAATTGCTTAGTCTTCTGAAAAAGCTAAAGTTTACACTGGCAGCATGGCCCAGGAAGCCACCATATTGAAACCACATCTTTTGTATGTTTGTTTCTGCTACCATTGAATCAGAAAGACTTCTTTTAAGGGAGGTGTGGAATGCCACCAACTCCCCCAAATGCAGCAAAACTTTGTGTCCAGAATTCCTTTCTAAGCTTTCTCAGGTTTTATGTGGATGTAGTCAGGCACATTAGTGCACCAATTTGTTGTGGGAGGCCGCTTGTTTGTTCCCAGCTAACCAGTCATGAAATAACCACTCAGAAATTGTGTTAAATAAATCACTGCTTGGACTATTAGCTCTGTCTCCTTATTGGCTAGCTCTTATATCCTAATTTAATCCATTTCTGTTAATCTGTGTATCACCATGTGGTTCTGGCTTACTGGCAAGGCTTCCTTCATACAGCATCTGTCTCCTGTTGGGCTATGTGGCTTCTCCCTGACTCCGCCTACTCTCTCTATACATCTCTTTCAGCCTGGCTATATTCTGTTAAGTCATTGGCCGAATGCAGCTTCTTTATTCATTAACAAATAAAAGTAACACATATACAGAAGGTTTCCTGTACCACCTTTCATGAGACTTTACTATTCAGTTGGACAGCTTTGTCTTCTTTCTAGCTCCCTTCTTTCTTTTATATCCTTTATTTCAAGATGTAGATCTAATGTAGTTTCCCCTACTTCAAGTGTCCTTTTAATCTTTCTGAGTCACCATGTAGCTTAGCAAATAATATGTAAAAATAGTGATTCAAATTAAAGAAGTTGTGAATTTTAGAGGGAATGAAGAGACTCATTTGAGCAATTTGGGGAATAGAGGGAGAGCTAACATTGGTGTGAGAATGGTACTCAAGTACAAAATTCTTAAAAGACAAAAATTTAAATAAGTCATTATACTTTTTAAAATAATTGTTCAATATTTTATTTTCAATGGCCTATTTAACATGCTCAGTAACCTCACGTGGCATGTATCTTTATCACTGAGGAGAAGCTTTTGAGAAGTGATATAGTCCAAATTGGGACATAAACACTTGGAAATTTTTCTGAACTTATTGAATCAATATAATGAGACTACTATTTTATTTCCTCACCACTTTCTTAGTTACCTCTCATAAAGGTTAATTTCCTGAAACATGAAAAAAACCTCAAGCATTCTTATCAATCTGTATTCCACCTCATGTATTCCACCTCAATGGGACTTTAATCTTAAAAAGGACATTACTTATTTGAAGTGAATAAAATTTGATTAATTCTGATTGACTTATAATGATCAGATGCTATATCACAAAAATAAAATTCATAGAAATGGAAACCCCATCTGAGTCTGAGTCATCTAGGTGCCCTTGAGTGTATCATTCTTCCTTCCTTTTATCAAGCATGCTCTGGGTGGGTAGAACAGGCTGCATGACAGCACAGGGAACACCAACGCACATCCTCAGGTCATTCCGGGTCCTACAGCTGCTCCCCAGTGGTACACAATGTGACTTAAACTGTCTGTGCTCTTCATTCTGTCCAAGTAAAATTTGACTCAAAAAGAGAATTTTGGTCAGAGTCATGGCTCACTGGTAGGCCCAAAACACACATAGAAAAACTAGATGCATAGTGTGAATATCAGGAAGCCATGTCCTCTGGGAAATGAGATGCAGAAACAGGTAAGTACCCAAAGACTCATAGGCCAAAGTAAAACACTGGAAACACAGCAGAGAGGACCTACGTGAAACACTGTGTACAGCTAGATATTCCTGTGGCCTCCACATGGCACACCATGACATAAGCATCCATGTTCAGACATAAATGTGCACATGTGCACACACACACTTCCAATATTTACTTTTGAATGAATGAGGAAAATAAATGTTTTATAGAAACATTTTGAATGTTTGTACATTTCTAGGATTTGACATTTACGGAAAGCTACTCTGGGTGGACTGCCCAAAACTTGAATCCCATTCTGCTGGCCCAATCCCCATAACATGCTTTTAATGAGATTTTATTTGAAGCAAAATCTTCTCACATAAAAACTTCAATAAATCTCAAGTGTGTTACTGATATTCTGCTTTTCCTAATAGGTTTAATATGTGAGCTAAATTATGAATTGAAACAGCAGGCTTAAAATTGGATCTGAATTCCTTTGTGCTTGCTGTCCATCACACATCGTGTGCCTGATTCCAAAGAAGCACAGTTGGAATTATGCCAAGGTGAGCCCCAGATGTTCAAGAATGAACACTTTTCCTTCCAAAATTAAAAGAGAAACCCCCACTCTGGCAGCTGAAATTTTAACAGTTGGCAAGAAGCCTCTTGGAGAGTATCGAGGAAAACAAAAATGATCATGCAATGCTGAGATTCTGTTTCATTATTCAGCCCCTACTCTCAGCGGAAGCTTTACAAACATTAACTAACTCTGAAACTTATCCCTTGGAGGCTGTTCATCATCAATGGCTTTGTCTTGTCCTGTGGAAACCGAGGCATGAGGAAGTAGAAGCTGATTTGGAAAGTTCATCTAAAATGATACCAGTCACAAATTTCAGAAATCAATCTTTTCAAAATTATAAATTGTGGACACAATCTTTAAAGTATTTGGCAAATACAGAATAAAATATTACAATCAAATCATTTCATATTACAAAATCACTAGGGTTATTTTTAAAACTCTTAAATTTTAATCGTTCAACTATAATGTTGAGGGTGTGTGTGAGTGTGTGTGTGTGTATGTGTTGTGTGCGTGCATTCCTGCGTGTACGCAAAGACACAAGTCTTTCTTCCTTATCGAAAATATATGCTATAATCTAGAAATTTCAATTTTGATGTAAAATCTTATGGAATTGCTGACTTTGTAATAAAAAGACCCACAAGCTTTTTACAGGTTCTTAGAAGGCTCTCTATATCTCTACTGAATTTCTTCACTTGATAAATTAATACTAACATATAATTGTACCAAAATAATAGTAATCTATCATCTGTCTTTATTATAATAGAGCATTTCTCTTTATTGATATTTACATAATTTGAGTATTGCTTCCATGAGAACTTTTGAATACAAATCTGACTTAATTTCCAACTCTAAGAAAAAATTCTTAGCTTTGACCTGCAGGGCAAGGGTGATGGGAAACTGTCAGAATTCTTGGGTCACTTTTAAATTCTTGCCTTATATGTTGTCAATTTTCCCTTCTTCAGCTCCATTGTAAAGCCTACTTTTAAGTTGTTTTTCAAAACTCAGTATATTTTTCAAATTAATATTTCACAATCCTAAATGTTAGCATTTATAAATAATCTATAAACTCGTATCTTAACAGATACTTGGCTTTGCTTATTTCACCTTTGGAAAATCATTAAATTGGGACTAAAGAGTAGGCTAACAACTACAAACTCATATCCATAAGAATGCTTCACCACCTCCGAGTCTGCAACTGAAAACAATTTGATCTCAGAAATGCAGGCCCCTAAATAATTTTTTATTTTATAATAATATCTGTAAAACCAGAATTTTCTCAAAGTCTTATCAGTTATTCTTTTCAATCCTTTTAAATTTGGATGAACCAGCTTCTGTGTCTATAACCCAAGGGAAGAGTCAGAATAGAGCATGTGGCTGTATGCAGGATATTGGTCAATGTTTAAGGAGGTCTACATTAATTTTTACTCAACATACATATCTACGTAAAGTGAGAAAGTATTATGTGATAGTGGTAGAGGAGAGGATCCTAGCTTTGTCATGGGTCATGGTAGAAAGCTAGACTTGAAGAATGAAAGGTTTTGACCCTCTCTGCTTGAAACTTTACTCTGTTCTTTAAAAAGTTACTTCCTTCTATGAAGTACATTTAATTTTGTAGAGGTGGAAATTATTCCTAAATATGAATTTTTTAATATATTCTAGGCTTTTGAATTATCAATGTGGCTTTCCTACTAGTTTATGGAACACATATTGTATTCATATGTAGTTTAAACCTTCCAATATTAACTGATATACATAATCCAAAATGAATAATTCATCTGCCCAACAAATTATTATAGATACTTAATCATACCATAAAATAACAATCTCTATGGCTATAAACAGTGTATAGGCCATAGTCCCTATCTTCAATTATTTGTTTGTGATTAACACTGCATAATTTAAAGGTAGATGTAAGGAAGAACAGTGTTTATTTAATATGTATATTTAATATCTCAAAACAATAGTTTTCACATTTACAGAAAGTTCAAAAAAGTCTCTAAAACCATTCCAACTCAGTGTGTGTTTCATATCTTCTTTATAAGCAAATGAGCTTTTAAATTAAATTAATATATATAATTAACAAATTTCAAATTGTTATTTTTTTTTATTCATTGTTATCAGAATAAAGAAAATCACAGTACTTTTTCAGATATAGACTAAGGTGCCAGCATGATTATTTAACCACAGAAAATGTTTTTTAGCTCAATGAGCAATATATAAACAATAATATGTTCCATGAAATTTGATATTTTCTTTGTTGGGGAAAAATGAATTTACTTTAGCTCCAAGCTATAATAGAGCAAAGGCCACATTAGGAATTGCTTGAATTCTCAAATCCTTAAGAGGAGCTTTCATAGAAGATGCTTCCTAAAAGGCCACACTCCCTCGACCAAGGTACAGTGATGTTGCCTAATGGATTTTGAGACACTGGCCCCATTCAATAGTTTGAAATGTTGTGCTCTGTTGTCTTTCTACTGCTTGTGTTAATTTGTTAGATTTTATTTACTTTGCATTTAAATAGATACAAGCACTAGAGCTTCCATTCTTCATCAAATGCTCAGCATATACTATTTTATATCATATGAGAATAATAAAGCAATTTATTGTATGAAATGTCAGTTTCACACATCTCCAGATTTGCCCAACAAATACATGACACTCGAGTTTCATTCTGTACCTTCATATAGAATGCCAAGAAACTCCAAAAGAAAACATCTATATTCTTCCTATTAGCCCATAAATAAATGCTTTATCTTCTGTAATACGGCAGAGATCCCACATTAAAAATGATGAGTATATCTAATATGTTTATATTGTATATATTAAAAAGTTAGCTGATTTTCCAGATATTTTAACCATAAATTTCTCCCATTAAATTGCTCATTATTCCACTACTCTAGAGTCAGTGAGTATTATCATCTTATTATGTGAGTTCTGATAAGAAGAGTGAAGTAGAGAAGACTTGGGTGACATGTTCATTATAGCAAAGGAAATTAATGACAGCTCTGGGATCAGACTCTGAAACTCTTGGTTCACTTGTCAATGGTTCACATATCTGTTTAGTGTAAAAGGGTACCCGGTGATGCGATTGTAAAGTTTTAACAGGGGCTCTCATCATGACACCTAAATCTTCTTTTATTTACAAACAAAAAAGAGCAATGATAGCAGACCTTCAATGTCTTATTCATTTGGGGATTCTGGCAAAAAACAATTCCTCTGGTATGCTGGCATAAAATCCCTAACTGGACATGTTTCCAAGAATGAAGTAGCTCAAAGTGCTAACTCAAACATCGCATGACATATTGCTGAGAAAGCTTCGAGGGAGTTTGGGACTTGGATTGGACTGGGAAAAAAAATGTCCTCTACCAGTCCATCTGGCTGTAAACATTTTACATGAAGATGTTCTTTGTTTTTTGCCCACAGGGAAGCATGTAATTGGAAATACTTCATTTCTAGTAGAAATGTAATTGTGTATTTTTAGAAACAATCTCTTTAGAAAAGAGCTCTGTGTAGCTCAAATGAGTGAATTTGGACACCTAACAACGACTCTGGTCTCACTCTTAGGGATGTGGTTGACTCTGCTCACCAAGGACAGTGACTTATTGAAAATGTTAGCATCACCCAACCTTAGTGTTTACAAATTCTAGCTCTTGAAACTGAACTCATCTATAACTTAACTGAACATGATAAAAAACAGTTTTATCTAATCAGGTAAGAATCTAGATGAGGCTAAAGGCATAACTTCAGGTTAATTTGATATTTGATTTAATTCCCCATTTACACAACATCACACACTGCGGGGGGGCGGGTCATTGGTTAGGAATGCTTGTTGATCTTCAAGAGGACCCAAAATTAGTTTCTATTGCCCACATACAACAAGCAGCTCATACCTCCTATGGCTTCTGATCTAGAGAATAAAATGTTCTGTTCTATACTCCATAGGCACTTGTACATATATGTGTATACTCACATATACATGCATATAAATTAAAAAATGGCCAGAGAGTTTCTTCCTTAATCCTGAAGCTATTTATATAAGAATTGGCTTTAGTACTAATTTATCACCAATGTTGTGGCTGTTTAAATCAGATCAACTGTACAAAAATATTGGATGTTGGAAATCAGCACTTGTCAAGATAGGGACATGAAAATATGGATCAGACTTTAAGGGATAAGGAAGTAAGGGAATCAGCAATGAATGTCTTTAGTCCTGATCCTGCCCTTCTTCACAAAGTGGGCCTTTAATCTAAACAACAAGATTGAGGAGAGATTGCAGAAGAAAGGGTTAGAAGGGCAGGTCAATGACCACAGACATTAGATGAAAATGTTGTCTTGATTTACAATTCTGTAGAGTCTCTGCCCCATATCCACTCTTACACTGAGCCACAAGAAGTGATGTACGTGTACTTGGCAGTGCTTAGACAGTATTTACCGTAGACCACCTTGAGTGACAGTCAAGTGATTTGTGTTCATAAGGGTACGTCTCTTTAATTGACCTGCATGTGCTTCTAAGGCACACAAGGAACTAAGCTCTTATTTCACACAGACTCCTGATGTGCATATATATTTATGTGATACATTGTCCCTCGATTGCTGAGTTCCTGCCAAGAGAGAAAACATCCAGTATACATAAGTGTGGTTTTGTAGTTTAGACTCTATTTCCCCCTTGAATTTCACCTTCTTTCCATATTAGTATTAAAATATTCCTTTCTGCAAGTTTCAAAGGACTTCGCTCAGAGCAACATCTTGACTGTCTATCAGTGGGTTGATGTTCTTTCCTGCCTTAATGGCAACTTTTCTGGAGTGTTTTCTTGGCAGTAAGTGCAAAAGGAATACACAAAAAAAGTATTATTTCTCAGGTATCCATTCTGTGCACCGTCTTAGACTAATAAAATATTCATCAGGTTATTTTAGATATTCATAAAAACAGGGTCAAATTACAATGAGCATTTTGAAAATATGTGTCTCTCATATAGACCCAATTTTTTCTAGGAGAAAAATAAAGGGAAATTGCACTGTGCCGTTTATTATAAGATTCCAAATGACAAGTATTTATTTGTAGCCCATATGTAGGATACAAATGTCTATTTTAATTCACAACCTTTTTTCTACATTAACACTTGTACTGATTCTCTTTTCATCTTTATCAGGCAATTAAACACATGTTCTGTCTTCTGGCAAGGTGAATACAAATTAAATATTCATTTAAATAATCTCCATGCTGATGTTCAATAATCCACATCTAAAATATTATTAACATGTTAAATTATTAACTTTAAATCACAGGACCAAACTTCAGCTTGTAAAAGTCATTAAGGTAAGTCATGGAAATCTAAGTGTTATTTAGCTTTCTCTGAGGTAAATTTAATTTTTGAATGGTACATAAATATAATTCACAGAAAAACACTTACATAAGTAAATAATTATTTTACATTTTAAAAACTAAATATCCATCTTTTAATTTAGAACAATAAAAGTCAATGTTCTAATAATACAATTGAATGTTTCAGTTTCTCTTAATAAGAAGGCCTCTTATACTTCTGAAAATTTAAATAGACAGAGTATCCTGATTTTTAAGCTTTGTTTGGCTTGTGTACTTCTTTATAAAAGAAGAACGTGTGTTGGGCATAATAATATCAAAATAATATCAAGGATATTTATGAAAAACAATTTGCAACTTTTAAATAAGGATTTTTGCTTATTATAAGCCTTGAGCATGGGTATCAAAATAATGTCTTAATAATTGTAATATTGACAAGGAACTGAAAGATTCATCAAATACTAGAAATGTGTTCACTGCCGATTTGTAAATCTCTTCACCTATGGGCAAACTCTGCTCTCTGTCAAGCAAGTATGATACTTTCTACAATGTCTTACACAAACTCTAGCATTCAAATAAATGATAACATTTAAACATGTAAATGTACTTCTCTTCAGGAAAGATCAAACAGAACTCTTGTTTAATTCATGCTATGAATATACTTTTCATCCCAAATATTCTTTCAAGAAGTTTTCCTGGTAAAACTCATACATCAAGATATACATAAACATACACGGAGCATCAAGAAGTGTTTTGGAGAACTTTCACGCTTCTCAAGTCTTTTAATGAGAATTGGAAACGCCATCCGCCACACTTGTGAGTCCGTGTCAACTGAGACTCATTTTAATGCAATCTTCTTACACACACCTCATTTGTAGAATTATTGTAAGCAGCTTAAATTCTTCATCTGTCACTTAAAGTTTGGGTTTATTGAAAAGCACCCTGGACCATGAAACACCATCGTGCCTTTCCTTAAGTTTCAGTGCGGCTGAGTTTTCATACTTAAGGCTGCCAGTGGGTTCTGAAAAGCATGTTAAGGCAAAAGTCTGCTGTGCGAGGGGCTGACCATGTCTGTCATCAGTTGTCCTGGTGTACTCCTGTCTGTTTAATTGTGAAATGACAGATGTGTTGCTTTAGACAGCTTTCAGGCATGCAGCTCTTTTCCTTATTGCGATGGCCCATAACTGTTCTCCAGCTTGCAGATTGCAGATTGTTATGTTAAAACCAGTGGGGAAGCGTATGTCTACTTGTAAGTATAAATTCACAGCACCCCGAGACTGTAGGAAGCCATAAAGAGACTATTTTCTTTGAGAAAAGGAACGCAAAATTTTTGTATATCAAAACAAGAAAAATACAATTATTTATTTACAATGCCTCAGTGTTTTCCCACCACTCATTTTGTGTGTTTTCTACAACTTCAGCCAGCTTGAGACACTACCACCAAACCAGCAATCCTCTCATATCTCAGTTGTGTTCAAGACTTAAATAATCCTCATTGGTAGTTTAAGTTGCAAGAATTTTTTGAAAATTCTAGAGCTAGTAAAGTCGACTTCAGATGCTAAGTTAAATCTTTGCTTCAGTGTTGGAAGATGCTGCAATTCGTTACCACACTGAATGCTTTGTGGTATCAGATTGTAATTATTTTACAACGATCAAAACCATGTTTGCCACCATGCATATTTTTGTTCTATAATGAACAAATGTTTATGCAAACACAATTCAACATTAATAAACTAGATGATCATAGCTGTAATGATTTTTCTCTGATCTAGTCAAAAGTTTGCTGGATAGTAATAATTGGCATGTGATGGAGGAGTTACTTTCATTTAATAAAGAAACTGCCTTGGCCCATTTATAGGCCAGCCCTTAGGTGGGTGGAGTAAACAGACAGAATGCTGGGAGAAAGAAGCCGAGTAAGTGAGTCGCCATGATTCGCCCACTCCAGACAGACGCAGGTTAAGGTCTTTCCTGGTAAGCCAGCTCGTGGTACTACACAGAATATTAGAAATGGGTTAGATCAATATGTAAGAGCTAGTCAATAAGAGGCTGGAACTAATGGGCCAGGCAGTGATTAAAAGAATACAATTCCGGTGTAATTATTTCGGGGCATAAGCTAGCTATGCGGGCGGCCGGGTGCCGGGGACACAGCCCTGCCGCTCTTATTACAACAGGCATGAATTTACCTGCTTTAAAAAATACTTCCTGGGTTCTTGATCCTATTGCATGTAATGGCTTTGTGGGAGCCCAGGTAGTTTGGATGCTCACCTTAATAGACCTGGATGGAGGTGGGTGGTCCTTGGACCTCCCACAGGGCAGAGAAACCTGCTTGCTCTTTGGGCTGAGGAGGAAGGAAGACTTGATTGGGGGAGGGGGAGGGAACGGGAGGTGGTGGCGGGGAAGAGGCAGAAATCTTTAATAATTAAATTAATTAATTAATAAAAAAAATCAGCAAGGAAAAAAAAAAAAAATACTTCCAGATTTCTTTCTATTTCAATTTTCATTTATTCTAGACTTAAAGGAGACATTCTAGACATTCGTGCCCTCTATAACCTTTAAATTGTTTCTGCTTTACATTATATTCTACAATGCATTTAGGGATGTGAAATCTGAATTATTATTATCCAACGTTAGCACATCTAGGCATTAGGAAATCACGTTCATCTCTCTTTTTTTTTTTTTTTTTTTTTTTTTTGGTTTTTTGAGACAGGGTTTCTCTGTGGCTTTGGAGCCTGTCCTGGAACTAGCTCTGTAGACCAGGCTGGTCTCGAACTCACAGAGATCCGCCTGCCTCTGCCTCCCGAGTGCTGGGATTAAAGGCGTGTGCCACCATCGCCCGGCATCACGTTCATCTCAACGAGATAAATGAACAGATGGCCTCCTTAGTTGTGTCATTAGGAAAAGATGGAGTTGAAAGTCGGGAAACATTATAAAGAATAATATGTGTCCTTGTATTTGTTTCAAATATTTTCATTGAAAAGCTATATCTTCAAGTCACATTAGCAACTTCAAAGGCCCTCTGTACTAAAATTTATGAGGCAACCCAATTCACATTTTAGGATTTTCTGTGTTTGTTGGAATGTGGAAGTCTCTTGAGTACTCTCATAGTGTTCATAAGATTTAGTATAACTTTAATGAATTATTTTATTTTGGTGTAATTAGAATGTCAAATACAAAATAAAAGAAAAAATTCTTGTTGCATTTCAAATACCTAATTATTTTACTATTTATATTTTCAGAAGTTACCAAAAATGCCTAAAAATATGATTGCTAATGCAATGAGTTCAATAATAGCTAACTAATATAATGGCCAACATAGTATATGTTTACATGCCTCACATATTCTATGCATAAATTTTTACCATAGTGGGTTCTGTGGCTGATGTGTGACATGCATTCAGAAATCATTCATACAAATTCTAGTAAATCTGTCTTTTAACATACTTAATAACTCAGAAATCATGCGGTAGAGACACAAAAATATTTTGGTTTATATCAATAAAAACAAAACTTGTAGATTTTTATGGAGAAATATTATTATATTGCATTTTAAATAAAAAACAAATAGAGAAATAAATAGACATCTCTATTTAGATATAAGAAATTATATTTATCTTCTCTATAGCACATGGCATAAATATGATTACAACAATCAATTGTATGTTCATTAGGTTTTTTCTTCTTTTGTTTGTTTTCGTTTTTGGTGATATTTTTGTATGTGTGATGCTAGGGCTCAAACTTGTTACTTTTCGTGTATGAAACACACCATATCTAGGTATTTCAAAATAGTTAAAAAGATGCTTAATGTTTGTAGCAAAAATATCATGCTGATATATACATCAATAACATGGTTTAATCACTGCAAATATATTGAAATGTCACAATATATGATATAAGTACCAAAAGTATGTATAGTTACTATATACCAAGAAAAATAAGTCAAAACCATGTTGTTTCTCTACTGCCTCTATCCCCACAATTCTTACTCTCATAGTACCGCCACTGCGATGTGGCAATGTGTGCGTCATCATACTCCTTTGCCCATAGACTAACTGAAGGCTCTCCATCTGGTTACTTTGCTCAAATCTCTCCTCTCTCAACTACATGTGCTGGATACCTTCTTCCTAATGGAACAGGTGAGGAAGACACTAGCATCATGTGAACTCTGTCTTCATATGTAGACTAATGCTGTTCAAAATAGGGTTAGAAAAGCGAGTGTATTCTGCCACTATAGCAGAAGATAAAATTTATGTAATTTTGCCTTTCTGCCTTCAGGTCTTTAAAGGATGACAGATGCTAATGATTTGGTTTTTCATTGCTAAATGACAGCTTTGTTACATATGAATCTATGTATACCAGAAGAAATTAAACTCTTTGATTTTGTTGTGCATATTTATTTTATTTATATATTAATCCTGAATATAAAACTGGCAAAACACAGCAATTTCAATGAACTCAAGGGCACTCATGGCTCTCATCCTTTCTTAATGTCCACAGAAGCATCAATAATGAATTATGCACTGAATTTAATTATTTCATTTTTAATTGCCAGGTGCAAAACTTGATCAAACTGGGTAGCAAAAACGGCAACTTTAGAGTTATTTTAAAAATAATGTCTTCTTATTTAAAAGTAGCCCTATTAAGGAAATCAACTCATTCAGAAAAGAAGTGTTAACTATGAGAGTCTTCTCATGGCTACTCCAAGTTCAATTATTACTGCAAACCACTGACAACTGGTCTTTTCACTATAACCAAAGCCTCAAAACACATGAAATAGCCATAATAATGAAATGTGGAGGTCTGATTTCCTGTTCTTGAAATACGTGAATATGGATACTTTTCAAAGAATTGGTTGAGAATTCAAGGTTGGATGCTAGTCTAGTAAGAATCCCATGGCCTGTATTGCCAAGGTGATAATGAGGGTGTTGGAAAGAAATATTATCTAAATATGAGAAGTAGGACCAAGGATTGCAGGATGAACTTGTTATTTTTCATTCAAACATTTCTTATAAAACCATTCAATGTCTCATGAAGCTCCCGCAACCTGCACTGAAGTTAGCTAGTAGAAATTTAAGTACCTACTCAAAGCCCAAATTTCAAAGAATGCTACTTCTTACATTATTGCACTAGGGACCAAACTTTGAATACATGAACACTTAGAAGAGAAACCATCTAAATAATAGCAGTAATTTCCTAATATTCATTTCACAGGTCATTAAGAGAAAATAAATATGACTCCACCATGAGCTAGTGGAGGTTAGAGACTCTGGGGGGAAAAAAAAGACAACAAAAATCTTGATGTGCTGTGGAGATTTGGAAAGAAGAAAAATACTCAAATGCAGAAGAAGATATAAAAAGAAAAATCCCATTTAAAGGATTTAAAATCCCCCTGAGAAGATAAGGAAACCCTTAAATCCTGACTAAAAGCAAGTCTCAATGCTGACTTCTCCACTGTCTTACCACAAAGTACAGGGTTATTGCAGAGACTAAGGTAAAAAGGAGGCGGGATCACTGTAATATTTAGTCAATATATTACACAGTGGAGCTATGCTGTAAAATTGTGTGATGTTCCTCACAACTGAGTTACATGTACCCCACAGTTACAGGAAGAATCAAGCTTACCATATTTTCAACTTCTAGACATTGAAAAACGTGGACAGTGATCAAGCTTCAGAGAATGAATGACCTGTTAAAATTTATGTTTCAAATGAAGAAAATAATAATAAATAGTAGCATTTTATGGCAAACCAAGTTTGAATGAAATAAGATATCTAGAAGACTGACCTTTGTAGAAAACTAACAATTCTTATGGTGAGGAGAAGAAGGAAAAATGTCAGGTCTAGTTGGTTAGTAGTTATTCTAACGTTCCCCTTCAGGTGACTGAGGAAGGTTCTATGATCTTTAAACTTGCTTAGACACTAAGATCTTCCAGGACATGTCTAATGAAATGTGAAATTTTCTATATGTTCAGAACTATTTTGGTTCTTAAGTCTCAAATGAGGGCTATTATTAACTTAATTTTTGTTTTAAGTCTTCCACAGAATGAATTTCTGAGTTTTGAGGTACACACATATCCTCCTTTAAAGCACCGAGCCGGTTTTCATGCATTGTTCTTCAATGCACCAATTTACAACTTTTGTGCCTTCCATTTCTTCAAGATTCTGATTAAAACTGGATTTCCTATTTCATTCTGGAATTCTTTTAATTGTGTCAACACTT